>NW_020891611.1:0-672 GCF_003945725.1 Corapipo altera
TCCATGGGGATGGGGGATCCATGGGGAGGGGGGATCCATGGGGAGGGAATGGGGGGATCCATGGGGAGGGAAGGGGGGATCCATGGGGAGGGGGGATCCATGGGGAGGGGGGGGATCCATGGGGAGGGGATGGGGGGATCCATGGGGAGGGAATGGGGGGATCCATGGGGAGGGGGGGGATCCATGGGGAGGGGATGGGGGGATCCATGGGGAGGGGATGGGGGGCTGTGGATGGGGGGGATCCCCACGGCCTTGTCAGGATCAGGCTCAGAGTGTGTTGGACACTGAGTGTGTTCATGGCCAACTCTCCTCTCCTTTTTCCTTTCCTTATTCCTTTCCTTATCCCTTCCCTTCCCTTCCCTTCCCTTCCCTTCCCTTCCCTTCCCAAACCTTCCCTTCCCAAACCTTCCCTTCCCAAACCTTCCCAAACCTTCCCTTCCCTGGGAGCTGCTCCTTCCCCAGCCCCTCGTGGTTCCCGTGGCACTGTGCCCTGGTGCTTCCCCCGTTAAACGAACTCCCCGAGTGAAATGTTGCCCAGACCCGTTTTGGGAGGTTGGGAAGGAGCTCCATGCCCTGTTCCCTGCCCTGTTCCCTGCCCAGCTCCCTGCCCTGTTCCCTGCCCTGTTCCCTGCCCTGTTCCCTGCCCAGCTCCCTGCCCTGTTCCCTGCCCAG
>NW_020891611.1:682-1349 GCF_003945725.1 Corapipo altera
GCTCCCTGCCCTGTTCCCTGCCCAGCTCCCTGCCCTGTTCCCTGCCCTGTTCCCTGCCCTGTTCCCTGCCCTGTTCCCTGCCCTGCTCCCTGCCCTGTTCCCTGCCCTGTTCCCTGCCCTGTTCCCTGCCCTGTTCCCTGCCCAGCTCCGTGCCCTGTCCCCCGGGATGGGCAGTTCCTCGTGCTCTGGGCAGGGAGTGGCTCTTCCAGGAGCTCCAAGAGCTGCTCCAGCATTCCCGTTCTCCCATTCCCTGTCTCCGCAGCTGACAACTCCAAGGATCTGGCCACAGAGCTGGTGCATTACGGATTCATTCACGAGGTGAGGCACTGCCCTGTGCTCCTGCTGCTCCCAAATCCCTGGGATCCCTCGGAGCCCCTGCAGCCTTTCCCGGGATTCTCTTCCCTCTGGACTCTGCTCCTGCCCGGCTCCAGGGGCTGCTCCAAGGGGACAATCCCATCGTGAGGTTAATCACAGGGATCCTGAATGATTCGGAGTGTGAGGAGCAGGGGAAGCCCCAGGGCTCATTTCCTTCCTTAAGGAATCACGGAATCATTTAGGTTGGAAAAGCCCTCCAAGACCCTCCACCCCCAACAGAACAATGCCAAGGCCACCCCTGCCCGTGTCCCCAAGTGCCACATCCACGGAGCTGTAAACCCCCCCCCCCCCC
>NW_020891612.1:0-645 GCF_003945725.1 Corapipo altera
GGGCAGTGCTGGTGTCCCTGGGCTGGGGCAGAGCGGTGTCCCCAAGAGCAAAGCTGTCCCCAGCAGAGAGGGGGTCTGACACGAGCGGCCCCTGCAGTGCTGCCCCCACAGCAGGCAGGAAACCTCCTGCTGCCCTTCCTGCTGCAGCCAAAGGGATGTGGGAGAAGCTTTGGGAGCCGGAGGGGCTGATGTTTAAGGCTTTGGACCTCCAAGTGCTCCAGGCTTTACTTCCCATCCTCATGGCATTCCTCTGGGCTGTCAGAGAACCCATAGCCAAGCAAGGGACCCTCGCCCTGCCCAGATTCCTGCTGCTGGCAGCGGGCACTGGCCTGTGTCCCCCACTCGGGGTGACACCTGGAACAAGCTGGTCTGGTGGCAGATGTCCCTGCCCATGGCAGAGGGGTTGGACCGGATGGCCTCAAAAGGTCCCTTCCAACCCAAACTCTTCTGGGATTCCATCACTCTGGGATTCCGTGCCCACCATGGCAGCACTCCCTCACCAGGGCCATTTGAACATGTGGAGAACCTCCCACGTGTGGTAAAGCTGATGTGGGAGCGTGAGCCCTGAGATGGGCACTGGGCAGTGAGAGCTGCCCCGCAGCCCAACCCTGTCAGCAGCTCTGGCAGCAGGCTCTGCTCCCCTGG
>NW_020891612.1:745-1349 GCF_003945725.1 Corapipo altera
GTGTCCCCCACTCGGGGTGACACCTGGAACAAGCTGGTCTGGTGGCAGGTGTCCCTGCCCATGGCAGAGGGGTTGGACCGGATGGCCTCAAAAGGTCCCTTCCAACCCAAACTCTTCTGGGATTCCATCACTCTGGGATTCCATGCCCACCATGGCAGCACTCCCTCACCAGGGCCATTTGAACATGTGGAGAACCTCCCACGTGTGGTAAAGCTGATGTGGGAGCGTGAGCCCTGAGATGGGCACTGGGCAGTGAGAGCTGCCCTGCAGCCCAGCCCTGTCAGCAGCTCTGGCAGCAGACTCTGCTCTCCTGGGCTCTGGTGGCTTCTGGGCCTTGCAGCCCAGTGCAACTTGTCCCTGCTCTGGAATCTGAGCCCAGGGCACCTCCCTCAGCCACCATCCACACCCCCTTCACTGTGGGCAGGAGGCCACTGTTTCCAAAGCTCACTTTTCCTCCTTCCTCCCAGAAGAGCAGCAACATGCGAGAGGCCTTTATCTGCCTCTTCAGAGACCACCTGGGCTCAGCAGTGCTGAGGAACAACAAGCAATTGAAGAGGTCTCTGTGGAGTGCACTGGTCCCGCTGCTCATTCGCACAAGTGACCA
>NW_020891613.1:0-1349 GCF_003945725.1 Corapipo altera
CCACCAGCACTCTGGGGAGCAGAGGGAACCCCCGTGCAGGGGGGGGGCAGAAGTCCCAGGATGGCAGGGGAGGAGCCCAGTGTGCAGTGCTGTGGGGGGCCCTGCCAGGCACTGTCCCCACGACATGTCACCCCAGTACAGCCCATCTGGGGTCAGTTCTGGAGCCTGCTGTGCTCAAGACAAGTGGGACAGACATTGACAGGTTCCCAGATCCAGCCAGAGTGAAGGAGCTGCCAGAGCAGCTCCCAGGGCCCCACTGGTGAGACAGGGAGGATGTTCCAGCCACCACGAGGCTTCCTCAGGGTTCCTCCCAGACACAGACAGGGAGTGGGTGAGAAGAGGAACCAGAAATTCCCTTCCAGCCGCCTCCCGCCGCTCTGTCTCCTGCCTCCAGCAAGAGGCAGCTCCTCCCAGCTGGCCCAAGAGGGGATGAGCCCGTGCCCATGCATGAACCCATGCAGGGCCCTGTGCTCCGTGTGCCCCCTCCTGCCGGATCGAATGGCACCCAGGGCAGCCGGGACACGGGCTGGGAACAGCGGCCCCTGGTATTCCAGCGGGTCAGGGCCCGGCTGGGCACACTCACAGCTCGCAGGGCCTCCTCCAGCGAGCGGCTCCTGCCCGCCTTGGTGCTGGTGGCATTGCCCGACGGCTTCTTCCCGCTCTTCCCCGGGTGCTGCTTCCGCTGCGGCGGCTCCGGGGCCGCAGCCGGGGGCACCTGCTCCTTGTTCTGCTTCCGCAGCGCCCGCTCGAAGCCCAGCTGGAAGATGGTGCTGGAGGTGGCGATGGGAGCTGGGGGCGGGAGAGGGCAGGGGTGGCTGAGGGCACGGTGACGCGGGGGTAGAGGGGCACGGGGACGGAGCGCGGCACGACGGACAGACGGGGGGACCCCCACCCACGGCCCCGCGCTGCCCGCGGGAGCGGGGGCCCACGGTCGGGTCCGCAGCATCCCCCGAGACCCCACCGCCCCAGCGGACACCCCCGGATCTCCGGGGGACCCTCGCCTGACCCACGTGAAACCACCCAACCCCGGCAGAACCACGGGGAACCCCCTGCCTTCCCCCCGAGACCGCCCGGCATCCGCTCCCCGGACCCACCGGGGACCCCCGCCCGCTCCATAAACGCTCCCCCCCCACTGCAGACCCCGACGGGACCACGGGGACCCGCTCCAGCTCAACGCGAGCCCCCCGGCCCCGCTCAGAACTCCCCGCCCGGACCCGCGGGAGCCCCGCCCGCTCCGCCGGGGCCCCGCGGCCGCGGACACTCACCGGGCAGGGGCAGCGCGCGGCCGGCGTTGGCCTCGCCCAGGGCGCGGCGGCTGCCGGTGCCTCCCGCGGGGCCCCGCCGGCCCT
>NW_020891614.1:0-669 GCF_003945725.1 Corapipo altera
TGCTCCCCCAGACCCATTAACAGGGCTCTGAATCCCCCCAAAAACAATGGATTTGGAGTCCTGAGGGCCCTGGAACACCCAAAAAGGGGGATTTCTTCCCAAAAAGGGAGGATTTCTCCCTAAAAAGAGGGGATTTCTCCTTGAAAACAAGGGATTTCTCCCCAAAAAAGAGGGAATTTGTCCCCAAAAAGGGGGGATTTCTCCCCAAAAAGGGGGGATTTCTCTCCAAAAAGAGGGGATTTCTCCCCAAAAAGGGGGGATTTCTCCCCGAAAGGAGGGGATTTTTCCATAAAAAGAGGGGATTTCTCCCCAAAACAGTTGATTTCTCTTCAAAAAGAGTAGATCTCTCCCCAAAAGAGTTGATTTCTCCCCAAAAGAAGGTTTTTCCCCCAGACCTGCAGGTTGAGGGCTCTGAATCTCCCCCAAAAGAGGGGATTTCTCCCCAAAAGGAGGGGATTTCACCCCAAAAGGAGGTTTTTCCCCCACCTGCAGGTTGAGGGCTCTGAATCTCTCCCAAAACAGGGGATTTCTCCCCAAAACAAGGGGATTTCTCCCCAAAAAAAAATTGATTTCTCCCCAAAAGAAGGGTTTTCCCCCCCACCTGCAGGTTGAGGGCTCTGAATCTCCCCAAAAGAGTTGATTTCTCCCCAAAAGAGTTGATTTCTCCCC
>NW_020891614.1:679-1348 GCF_003945725.1 Corapipo altera
TGCTCCCCCAGACCCATTAACAGGGCTCTGAATCCCCCCAAAAACAATGGATTTGGAGTCCTGAGGGCCCTGGAACACCCAAAAAGGGGGATTTCTTCCCAAAAAGGGAGGATTTCTCCCTAAAAAGAGGGGATTTCTCCTTGAAAACAAGGGATTTCTCCCCAAAAAAGAGGGAATTTGTCCCCAAAAAGGGGGGATTTCTCCCCAAAAAGGGGGGATTTCTCTCCAAAAAGAGGGGATTTCTCCCCAAAAAGGGGGGATTTCTCCCCGAAAGGAGGGGATTTTTCCATAAAAAGAGGGGATTTCTCCCCAAAACAGTTGATTTCTCTTCAAAAAGAGTAGATCTCTCCCCAAAAGAGTTGATTTCTCCCCAAAAGAAGGTTTTTCCCCCAGACCTGCAGGTTGAGGGCTCTGAATCTCCCCCAAAAGAGGGGATTTCTCCCCAAAAGGAGGGGATTTCACCCCAAAAGGAGGTTTTTCCCCCACCTGCAGGTTGAGGGCTCTGAATCTCTCCCAAAACAGGGGATTTCTCCCCAAAACAAGGGGATTTCTCCCCAAAAAAAAATTGATTTCTCCCCAAAAGAAGGGTTTTCCCCCCCACCTGCAGGTTGAGGGCTCTGAATCTCCCCAAAAGAGTTGATTTCTCCCCAAAAGAGTTGATTTCTCCCC
>NW_020891615.1:0-669 GCF_003945725.1 Corapipo altera
GGTACCCCCACAGTGTCACTGGTACCCCCAGAGTGTCACTGGTACCCATGTGGTGTCACTGGTACCCCCACAGTGTCACTGGTACCCCTGTGGTGTCACTGGTACCCCCACGGTGTCACTGGTACCCCCACAGTGTCACTGGTACCCCCAGAGTGTCACTGGTACCCATGTGGTGTCACTGGTACCCCCACAGTGTCACTGGTACCCCTGTGGTGTCACTGGTACCCCCGTGGTGTCACTGGTACCCCCACAGTGTCACTGGTACCCCCAGGGTGTCACTGGTACCCCTGTGGTGTCACTGGTACCCCCAGAGTGTCACTGGTACCCCCGTGGTGTCACTGGTACCCCTGTGGTGTCACTGGTACCCCCAGGATGTCACTGGTACCCCCGTGGTGTCACTGGTACCCCTGTGGTGTCACTGGTACCCCCGTGGTGTCACTGGTACCCCCACGGTGTCACTGGTACCCCTGTGGTGTCACTGGTACTCCTGTGGTGTCACTGGTACCCCCACAGTGTCACTGGCACCCCCGTGGTGTCACTGGTACCCCTGTGGTGTCACTGGTACCCCCACAGTGTCACTGGTACCCCTGTGGTGTCACTGGTACCCCTGTGGTGTCACTGGTACCCCCACAGTGTCACTGGTACCCCCATGGTGTCACTGGTACCCCT
>NW_020891615.1:679-1348 GCF_003945725.1 Corapipo altera
GGTACCCCCACAGTGTCACTGGTACCCCCAGAGTGTCACTGGTACCCATGTGGTGTCACTGGTACCCCCACAGTGTCACTGGTACCCCTGTGGTGTCACTGGTACCCCCACGGTGTCACTGGTACCCCCACAGTGTCACTGGTACCCCCAGAGTGTCACTGGTACCCATGTGGTGTCACTGGTACCCCCACAGTGTCACTGGTACCCCTGTGGTGTCACTGGTACCCCCGTGGTGTCACTGGTACCCCCACAGTGTCACTGGTACCCCCAGGGTGTCACTGGTACCCCTGTGGTGTCACTGGTACCCCCAGAGTGTCACTGGTACCCCCGTGGTGTCACTGGTACCCCTGTGGTGTCACTGGTACCCCCAGGATGTCACTGGTACCCCCGTGGTGTCACTGGTACCCCTGTGGTGTCACTGGTACCCCCGTGGTGTCACTGGTACCCCCACGGTGTCACTGGTACCCCTGTGGTGTCACTGGTACTCCTGTGGTGTCACTGGTACCCCCACAGTGTCACTGGCACCCCCGTGGTGTCACTGGTACCCCTGTGGTGTCACTGGTACCCCCACAGTGTCACTGGTACCCCTGTGGTGTCACTGGTACCCCTGTGGTGTCACTGGTACCCCCACAGTGTCACTGGTACCCCCATGGTGTCACTGGTACCCCT
>NW_020891616.1:0-375 GCF_003945725.1 Corapipo altera
GGGGGGGGGGGGGGGGGGGGGGGGGGGGGGGGGGGGGGGGCAGCGCCCCAGAGATGCGTCTGCCCCATAGATCCTCCCAGCGCCCCACAGATCCCAGCGCCCCACAGATCCCAGTGCCCCATAGATGTGTCTGCCCCACAGATCCTCCCAGCACCCCACAGATCCCAGTGCCCCACAGATCCTTCCAGCGCCCCATAGATGTGTCTGCCCCATAGATCCTCCCAGTGCCCCACAGATCCCAGCGCCCCACAGATCCCAGCACCCCATAGATGCATCTGCCCCACAGATCCTCCCAGCACCCCACAGATCCCAGCGCCCCATAGATGCGTCTGCCCCACAGATCCCAGCGCCCCATAGATCCCAGTGCCCCACAGA
>NW_020891616.1:475-1348 GCF_003945725.1 Corapipo altera
CAGTGCCCCACAGATCCTTCCAGCGCCCCATAGATGTGTCTGCCCCATAGATCCCAGCACCCCATAGATCCCAGCACCCCATAGATGCATCTGCCCCACAGATCCTCCCAGCACCCCACAGATCCCAGCGCCCCATAGATGCGTCTGCCCCACAGATCCCAGCGCCCCATAGATCCCAGTGCCCCACAGATCCTCCCAGCGCCCCAAAGATGTGTCTGCCCCATAGATCCTCCCAGTGCCCCATAGATCCCAGCACCCCATGGATCCCAGCGCCCCATAGATCCCAGTGCCCCATAGATCCCAGTGCCCCACAGATCCCAGTGCCCCACAGATCCTCCCAGCGCCCCATAGATGTGTCTGCCCCACAGATCCTCCCAGCGCCCCATGGATCCCAGCACCCCATAGATCCCAGCGCCCCATAGATGTGTCTGCCCCATAGATCCTCCCAGTGCCCCATAGATCCCAGCACCCCATGGATCCCAGCACCCCATAGATCCCAGCACCCCATAGATCCCAGAGCCCCATAGATCCCAGAACACCACAGATCCCAGCACCCCATAGATGCGTCTGCCCCACAGATCCTTCCAGCACCCCACAGATCCCAGTGCCCCACAGATCCTTCCAGCGCCCCATAGATGTGTCTGCCCCATAGATCCCAGCACCCCATAGATCCCAGCACCCCATAGATGCATCTGCCCCACAGATCCTCCCAGCACCCCACAGATCCCAGCGCCCCATAGATGGATCTGCCCCACAGATCCCAGCGCCCCATAGATCCCAGTGCCCCACAGATCCTCCCAGCGCCCCATAGATGTGTCTGCCCCATAGATCCTCCCAGTGCCCCATAGATCCCAGCACCCCATGGATCCCAGC
>NW_020891617.1:0-1347 GCF_003945725.1 Corapipo altera
GGGTGCTGTGCCCTGGGCTGCAGTGCCATGGCCCGCTCTCTGTTGCTGTGCAGGCCTCTCGGAGAGCACTGTTTGGTGCAGCCAGGTTCCTGAAGTGGAGGGATCTTGAGCACTTGGTGACCATGGAGCAGCCGTGGAGGTTTCCCGAGTGCCTGGTAAGGACGGCCCCAAAGCCCCAGCCCCTGGCTCCCCGGGAGCACCCAGCCCCCTTCTCCCCCCAAACCCGGTCCCAGCGGCTGCTGGACGGGCCTCAGGGCTCTGCGGGCAGGGGAGCCCCGTGCTGGGGGCAGTTAGCGCCCGGCCAAGGGGCAGAGCCTGAGCCCAGCCTTCCCTCCATGCCCTGGTGCTCTTTGCAGCTGGAAAAGGACAGGAGCCGAGTGGGCCAGTACATGCGCCAGGCCCTGCCGTACCTGCAGAGCCCAGAGGAGCCCCTGCGAAAGCTGGCCATCAAGTTTCTGGGTGAGCCACAAGGCCGGGGTCCCTCCCCGCCCCGCTGCAGCTCGGCCCCAGCCCTGGCTGCTGCAGCGGCAGCAGGATGCGGCCCAGGGCATGTGGAGCCCCGAGTGGCCTGGCGCCTGCTGCCGCCCTGTGCCAGCCCAGCCCTGGGTGTCCCCATGCAGAAAGGCCCCGGGCTCAGCCCTGCCAGGCCAGGAGGCCGTGTGGCCGGGCTGGCAGTGCCGCTGCAAGGGACCTGTGCCTCTGGGGCCCTGACAGGCTCTGTGTTCCCAGGGATTGCCGCCAGGTCCATGAAGCAGGAGCAACCAGAGCTGCAGCTCATCTGCCAAGGTGAGCGAGGGCACTTTCCAGCTCATCCCCTTGGGCCCTGCTCCCTCCTGGCCATGGCAAGAGCTGGCTGGGATGGCCCTGGCAGGAGGGGCTCTCCTAGCGTCTCCACACCCCTGGTCTCTCACCTTGGCTCTCTTCCTTTCTCTTCCAGCCCTTCAAGGCATGACTGATGACAGCCCTGCCGTCTTAAACCTGGCATGTGAAATGCTCCAAATCATCAGAGCTGTACGGAGAACTCCATTCTTCCGATTCTGGTAGTCTCCATTCCTGCCTCTTTCAGCCCATACATGTGTGACAGATGACATCAGACTTGCCACGGCAGGCTTGGCAATTCAACACTGCTACGTGCCAAGAGCTGTACAGATGGCTCCCTACTCCAGATTCCAGCAGCTCCAAGACTGGCTGTGCAAGGCGTGGCAGGCCCGGCCTTTTCTGCAGGGCAGTGTCTGCCTGTGCTGCTGATGCTCTGTGGAGAACTGATGTGGGAAGCTCCATCTCCTGGAGCCACCTGAGCCTGTGGGGAAGATGCCTCTTCCCTGCAAGCACCTCCTTTGAGCTCAG
>NW_020891618.1:0-1346 GCF_003945725.1 Corapipo altera
CCCTGCTGCGGTTTGGAGGAGCAGAGACATACCTGTAACAGCCACTCTGCACACCTACAGCTTTTTGAGATTTATTTTTCACTCCTTTGTTCACTAAATACAAAAAAATATTAGAAGTACTCCAAAAGGAATAATCATCACCATGTAGTTCCCTGTGTAAATATAGCTCTGCAGAATAAATGGAAAATAAGTTTTAAGTGGGACATCTACTTACTTGAGACAGACACTCGTTCCTGCCTCCTACCCCTGTTTCTGAAGCTGCATAAAGACAGCCAGTAATGCTCCTCACTGCCCTAAATCCCACTCAGTGTTGATCCTCAGCCTGAAAAGGAGCCCCACAGCTGTTCTCCACCTGTTGGAGCTACACAGAGGGAATGTCAGTGAGGGACAGTGTTACCAAATCAATTAGTGGCACGTAAGCTATGTCCTGTGGAGAAAGATGTGGCTATTTCAAGACTTGGGTGGCCAACCAGGTGATATGTGCCTAATAAACTGATAATTTGATGTTGTGGGCAGCTCTCTGTAGGTTTGAGTTTTATGACAGTCTGAAATGTGACATTTTTTGCAAAGATAGCCTTTTGAAAATATATCTTAATTGGTTAATTTGGATGGTACACATATTTTGCAGCTTTTCAGAGTAGAACCAAATGAAAAATGAAAGTCATAGTCACTTGACTGGCCCAATTAGCTGCTTGGTTTTGTAGCTGTTATACTGTAGACTGACAAACTACACAAATATGAAATTCTTATGCTCTTAATTAATATTAGAATAAAGCACATAAGTTGCACATCCTTTCATAACTTGGATCAATAGAAAAGGTGTCTAATGTGGTAGGGGGTCAGGCACTGAAACCAGCTGCCCAGAGTGGTTGTGGAATCTCCATCTCTGGAGATATTCAGAACCCAGCTGGACTTGGTCCTGCACCACCCGGTATGTGGACCATTCTTGAGCGGGGAGAGGGGATGGTGGCCCTCAGAGATGCCTTTCTACCCAAGCAATTCTGTTATTCTGTGACTTGGGATGATGTTTGCACTTCAGTGAATCTGCTCAACTTTTGGTGCTGTTTTCTTGTTGCAGGCATTGTTGCTCTCTGGTCTCTCGCTCTGTTGGCCTTAGAACGGTACATCGTGATCTGCCGCCCCTTGGGAAACCTGCGCCTGGAGGGGAGACATGCAGCCCTAGGGATTGTCTGTGTCTGGGCCTTTTCCTTCATTTGGACCATTCCACCAACAATGGGCTGGAGCAGTTACACCACCAGTAAGATTGGAACCACTTGTGAGCTTAACTGGTAAGGCCATCCTCGCGTGGTATGGTAAAGAAATGAAACTTGCAGCTGAAGAGGCCT
>NW_020891619.1:0-1346 GCF_003945725.1 Corapipo altera
ATTGACCAGAGTTAATATGAAATAAACCCTTATTAAAATGTATTCACAGAGTTAGAGCTGTCTCTGTCTGGGACTATCTGCTCTCATAGGTATACAAACACATTAGCATGCCTGCATCAGGGCCACACTTCCCTGCCAAGGCCTGGCACTACATCACAAGTTACAAAACAAAGCTTCCAGCAAACACACAAACTCTTTTCACAGATGAACTCCAGACAGTAATACACCTAACTCACTCATTGAATTAATGATTAAATGCTATCTATTTGTAATGCTGGAATTTCATTCAGGATGTCTGCCTTTTTGGGGTAGTTCAAAATATATCTGACTAAAAATATATCTGTTTCAGCTTAATTCCTATTCTCTTGCAAACCTACCTAGACTTGGGACATGTTACAACAAATTGTAATATTTCACTATAACTACTCAAATGCAATTGCAAATAGCCCATTCATCCCATTTATTGAAGAGAGATAATAGTCCCTGAAAGAGATTAGTGTAGGTTTGCAAGAGAATAGGAATTAAGCTGAAACAGATATATTTTTAGTCAGATATATTTTGAACTACCCCAAAAAGGCAGACATCCTGAATGAAATTCCAGCATTACAAATAGATAGCATTTAATCATTAATTCAATGAGTGAGTTAGGTGTATTACTGTCTGGAGTTCATCTGTGAAAAGAGTTTGTGTGTTTGCTGGAAGCTTTGTTTTGTAACTTGTGATGTAGTGCCAGGCCTTGGCAGGGAAGTGTGGCCCTGATGCAGGCATGCTAATGTGTTTGTATACCTATGAGAGCAGATAGTCCCAGACAGAGACAGCTCTAACTCTGTGAATACATTTTAATAAGGGTTTATTTCATATTAACTCTGGTCAATGACTTCAGCAATGAGAAGTATGTGTGTAATTCAATGTCCATTCTTGATTGTTTTGTCTTCATTTAAATAAATAAATAAAATGCTTGCTGAAGTTATTGACCAGAGTTAATATGAAATAAACCCTTATTAAAATGTATTCACAGAGTTAGAGCTGTCTCTGTCTGGGACTATCTGCTCTCATAGGTATACAAACACATTAGCATGCCTGCATCAGGGCCACACTTCCCTGCCAAGGCCTGGCACTACATCACAAGTTACAAAACAAAGCTTCCAGCAAACACACAAACTCTTTTCACAGATGAACTCCAGACAGTAATACACCTAACTCACTCATTGAATTAATGATTAAATGCTATCTATTTGTAATGCTGGAATTTCATTCAGGATGTCTGCCTTTTTGGGGTAGTTCAAAATATATCTGACTAAAAATATATCTGTTTCAGCTTAATTCCTATTCTCTTGCAAACCTAC
>NW_020891620.1:0-1346 GCF_003945725.1 Corapipo altera
AGCGCCAGGAAATCCTGGTGGATCGATCCCTGTTTATCTGGGAAAAGGAGGAGCTGGTGGAGAATCTCAGGCAGCAAAGGCACCAAACTCTGGGCAGAAAAAAACCCAACTCCTGTTCTCAGCTTTATTCCTCTTCTCTGCATCATCACCAGCTTTCAGCCTCCTCTGTGAAGCCCAGTCAGTCCTGCATCAGCAAATATTCCTTATCCCAGCAAATATTCCTTATCCCAGCAAATATTCCTTATCCCAGCAAATATTCCTTATCCTAGCAAATATTCCTTCTCCCAGCACATCCACACGAGGCAGGGCAGGTTTCCTGCTGCACTTGGACAAGCCTGTCTTGTAAAGGCATTTTAGCAGTTCTTAGAATTGCCAGGGGAGAGTCGTTTCTTTCCTGGTAAAAAGAAGAGGAGGGGAGGGGGGAAGGAAAGAAAAACAACTGCAGCACCGTCGGTCGTGGGCATGATCTGCAGGCTGATGTCAGATCTGCTCATGCTGACCTAGATGTCCCCACGGGCTCTCTAATTCCTGCTGCAGAGACTGCAGAGAGATGGGTGGGGTTTTCTAGATGGGGAGAGGGAAAAAAAAAAACCAAAACAACAAACCATCACCAAACTCTAGTGGAGAATAAAGAGATTTAAAGATATAATCACCTCGCTGCCCGGCCAGGGAGATTGCTGTGCCTTTGAAAAAATGCACTGAAATTAAACTTACAAGATGAAGGTTAATTTTAAAAGTCATTCTGGAAGACAGGTTTTTTTTTTTCTTTTTTTTTTCTTTATTTATTTATTTTGGGTTTTTTGTTTGTTTGTTTTTTTGGTTTTTGGTTTTTTTTGTGTTTTGTTTGTGTTTTTGTTTTTGTTTTTGTTTTTTGTTTGGTTTTTTGGTTTTTTTTGTGTGGTTTTTTTTGTTTTGTTTTGTTTTTTTTTACTTCTGTTTCACATAATTCAAAGTTAATCGCTGCAATTTAGCAAACAAAAGGCACAACAGAGCAGCAGAACCGTGGGGTAGCAACCCCAAACATTCACCTGCTGGAAAACTCACTTGGAGTTTGAACCCAAACTTGCTTTTCCTGCATTTTTAGCAGCTTTTTTTTTTTGTTTGCTTGTTTTAAAACAAATGAGGCTCCTTTCCTTGGGCAATGGCAACTTCCCACTTCTCATTCCCTTACTTTGGTGCTGCCATTGGGATTTTTGGTCTCTTTTTACATTTCCAACCCCCCAGAACCACAGAATTTGCCCTGATTTAAAGCAGAAACCCCCCCCTGCCCCAGCAGGACCCACCCCAAACTTGGTTTTTCTTTTCCCAGATAAACAGGGATCGATCCACCAGGATTTCCTGGCGCT
>NW_020891621.1:0-1346 GCF_003945725.1 Corapipo altera
GACCCCGGGGAGGGGGCGGGACCCCCCAAAATCCTGCCACGCCCCCCAAGTACACGGAGGAGGTGGCCCCGGTGCTGCGGGAGGGATTTGGGATGCTGAGGTTGCCTGGGGAGGATTTTATCTTGTCAGGGGGGAATTTGGGGTTCAGAGGCAGGATTTTGGGGTTCAGGAGCAGGATTTTGGGGTTCAGAAGACCCCGGGGAGGGGGCGGGACCCCCCAAAATCCTGCCACGCCCCCCCAGGCACACACACGAGGTGGCCCCGGTGCTGGTGCTGCTGGGGGGATTTGGGATGCTGAGGTTGCCTGGGGAGGATTTTGGGGTTCCGGTGCAGGATTTTGGGGTCCAGAAGACCCCGGGACCCCCCAAAATCCTGCCGTGCCCCCCCAGGTACACGTACGAGGTGGCCCCGGTGCTGGTGCTGCTGGAGGAGCAGGTCCTGGCCAAGCTCCGGGAGCTCGTGGGGTGGAGCGGCGGCGACGGGATCTTCGCTCCCGGTACCCCCCAAAATCCCAAAGCCGCCATTCCCGGGGGGGTTTTGGGGTGAGGTTGGGGGGTCCCTGACTCGCCCCCGTTTTTTTGGGGCAGGGGGCTCCATGTCCAACATGCTGGCGATGAACGTGGCGCGATTCCGGCGCTTCCCGGAGGCTCGGAGCAAAGGGAGCCGGGAATTGCCGCGGCTGGCGCTGTTCGCCTCCAGGGAGGTGGGAAAAGGGGCGGGGACACCCCGAAAATGGGGCTGGGGATACCCCAAAAATGGGGCTGGGGATACCCCGAAAATGGGATGAGGAGACCCCAAAAATGGGGATGGGGACATCCTGAAAATGGGGCGGGGACACCTCAAAAATGGGATGGGGACACCTCCAAAAAAGAGTCTGGGACACCTAAAAAATGGGCTGAGGATACCCCAAAAACGGGGTTGGGGAAACCCTGAAAATGGGGCTGGGGACACCCCGAAAATGGGTTGGGGACACCCCAAATCCGGTCCCAAATCTGCTCCCAGGGTCATCACCTGATCCCAAACCTGATTCTCGGGGTCCCCCCAACCCCTGGGGTCCCCCCAAACCCAACCCCTGGGGTCCCCCCAATCCCTGGGGTCCCCTCAGCCCGTGTCCCCCCCAGCCCGTGTCCCCTCCCCCCAGAGCCACTACTCGATCCCAAAAGGCGCCGCTTTCCTGGGAATCGGCACCGACAACGTTCACCTCGTGCCCACGGACGAGAGGTGGGTGAGGGGGGGGAGCCCGGGCTGGGGGGACCCCCGGGGACCCCCTCCCTGTCCCTGTCCCTGTCCCATCTCTGTCCCATTCCTGTCCTATTCCTGTCACATCCCATTCCCTGTTCCCACCC
>NW_020891622.1:0-1346 GCF_003945725.1 Corapipo altera
GGCCTTTGTTGCTGGGTAAAAGACTGCAGTCTTTTTGGTTGAGAGATTCAATCCAGTGCTGCATTGCACAGCTTTTGCTGACAGCTTTTTTCCTGGGGAGGGTCTAGTCTTTTACTCTTTCACAAAAAACACCACTCACACCCAAAGTTATGCCTCCAACACTCCTTTATTTTTTTGGAACAGTGTTTCTATTAATAAAGATGTGTGGGCTTTGGGGTTTTGGGGCCAATGTAGCCTTCCTTTTCCTATTCATACGGTTTCCACTACCTTGTTAGCTTGTCATCCCCTCCACTCTTTAGCCCCAAATAATACGTTTTTCCTCTCCCCCTGTGAGCCATCACTACTTTTCTCTCAACCTCTTCCATCCAAGCCAGCAGCTCTCTTCCCTGCCAGTGCTGCTGCTTGGAGAACCAGAAATCCTGTGCTATCCTTTGCATGTTGATAAACAAAGCAGTGGCTTCTTCCCCCAGGGACTGAAAGTGTCACCTCCCCCAGACTGGGGCCTGGAATTTCAACCCCATTCCTGACCTTGGGTTTCACAGTTACCCATCAGTTTGGGGGAGGGGAAAAGAAAAAAGGTGAAGAGATTACAGCAGCAAGTACACTGGGGCTAAGTGTACCTTCATTTTCTCCAGCTGTTCTGGAGAAATAAATAAAAGTAGTACGACAGAGGGGGGGGAAGCTCAAGGTATCAGTTCACTGAATTTGATCAGGGAATACAGAAGAAGAACATGCCTGCCAACACATATTTGCACTCACTTATACAACTGTACAGTGCAAAATCTGACCCCAAGGAGTCTGTACAAAACAGTGGGAATGGAATCAGAGAGGGGAAGGAAAAAATCATCAGCAGTGCCTGTCCCAGTCAAGGAGCATTACTGAGATGCACCTACATTTCCATGGCTCTCTGGGCAGGTCATTTTCCACGCGTGCCAAACAGCACATCTTGAAGCTTCTTCACACTGAAATGCTAATAGACATTTCAGGGCATCTGAACAGCCAGATTCTTAAAGCACAATGACCTCAAGGCAAGGGAAGAAGTGAGATTCAGTGGCACTTGACAGAAGCTGCCCAGTGCATTGTGTCAAATGGGTATTTACCCAAAGGAGCCACAAGCTCAAGGCATCAGGGAAAGAGCCAGATGATGAAAGGGTGTTAGCTGCTGAGAATTTCTTTGGGAAGAAGTAGGCTGTTAACTTGAGACAGAAATTTGCAATATACCATGGAACCTTATTTTAAGTCCAGTTGGAAAATACCTTCTTGTTAAGAGTGTGAAATAAATACTAAAATGTCATCGACTATGTGATTTCCTCTTTATTCCCAATCGCTGATTAAAGAAACATAGC
>NW_020891623.1:0-1346 GCF_003945725.1 Corapipo altera
AATAATTAATAATTGTATTCTATTAACTATATAATAATTAATAAAACATATAATTACATTATATCTGCTGTATCAAATTGAAAATAGTAAATAATTCATAATATTAATAATAGTAATAATAGTATTATGTTCATTCTATGTGAATTATTGAAATATATAATATAAATATATCTGCTATATTAATCAATTAAATTAATAATAGTAAAAATTATTGATAGCCATAATAGTAAGTAATTGTATTGTGATTATTCTATATTAAGTAATAAAATATTTAGCATGATTTTATATGTGTTTTATTAATCAATTAAATTATTAATAGCAAAATAAGTTCTAAAATGAAATTAATAAATAAATTGTAAAGTCAACAAAACGAATCCCAAAAAATAAAACCCAAAATAAAATTCTAAACTCAAGATCCGTCAAAATTAACTCCTAAATGAATCCCGAAAGGAAAATGAGCAACAAACAACAACCCCCACCCCCGCGTTCCGAGGCCGCCATTTCCCGGCCCTTCCCGTTTTCCCGCTCCGCGCCGGGAATTTTTTTCCCCTTACCCAAGGATTTGGGGAGCAGGTTCTTGACGAACTCGGCGTGGTCGCCCACGTGCAGGATGCTGTAGACGCTGGTGTTCATCAGCTCCTCCTGGTTGTATCCCAGATATCCCGTCACGTTCTCCGACACGAACACGATCCGCCCTTCCCGGTTCACCACGAAGAAGAACCCGTCCAGGGCCTGGAAAAAAAAAAGTTGGGAATGGGTTCCCAGATGTTCCCAAGGGGTTGGAGAACATCCCTGCGCCTCTCGCTGTGTATTCCAGCTGGGATTCCCTTAAACATGGAGGGAGAGGAGCGAGTCAGGATTGGGATGTGCTGAGGAATGAGAGGAACAAGCCGGGATCGGAGCGATCCCAGAGGTTCCAACTTGGTCGGGCCCCAAAATCAGGGATGAGTCTGGTTTGTGGTGGGAAGAAAAGCCAGGAATGGGGTCTGGATGTTCCCATGGGCTTGGAGAACATCCCTGTGCCTCTCTCAACTCAGCTGGATCTGCGTATTCCGGCTTAAACACAGATTGGGATCCACCAAGGAGGGAGAGGAATGAGCCAGGATCGGAGCGATCCCAGAGGATCCGACTTGGTCGGGCCACAAAATCAGGGATGAGCCTGGTTTGGGGTGGGAAGAAAAGCTGGGAATAGGGTCTGGATGTTCCCATGGGCTTGGAGAACCTCCCCAGGCCTCTCTCAACTTGGTTGGATCTGTGTATTCCGGCCAGGATGCGGTTAAACACGGATTGGGATCCGCCAAGGAACGAGAGGAACGAGCCAGGATCAGAGCGATCCCAGAGGATCC
>NW_020891624.1:0-668 GCF_003945725.1 Corapipo altera
GGGGGGGTCAGAGAACCCAAAAACAACCCCGGGGACCCAAAATATCCCGGGGACCCCCAAAACACACCCAAGGGCCCCAAAATCTACCCAGAAACCCCAAAATACCCCCGGGACCCCCAAAATTCCACTCAGAACCCCCCAAAATATCCCCCGGGACCCCAAAAACACCCCCGGGACCCCCCAAATACCCCCCAGAACCCCCCAAAATCCCCCCAAAAGCCCCAAAAATTCTCCTCAGGACCCCCTAAATCCCCCCCGGACCCCAAAAATCCCCCCCAAACCTCCCCAAATCCCCCCCAGGAGTGTCCCAGACCCCCCAAATTTTTTGGGTCCCCCCCAAATTTTTTGGGGTCCCCCCCATACCGTATAATCTGTGAGAAGCCACCACGTAGCTGAGCAGGGTGACGTCGCTGGGCCCCCCCGACTCGAGGGGGATGGGATGGACCCGAAAATGCTCCAACATGTCGAAGATGCTCTGGAACCAGAGGTGCTGGACCCGGCACTGGGCATCCTCGTTCAGGGACAGGCGGAGGTGCTGGGGGACCCCAAAACACACCACGGGGTCAGGGAGCCCGGAAACAGAGAGAGGGACCCCAAAAACGGGGAGGGGGAGACGAAAAGTGGGGAGAGAGACTGAAAAAATGGGGGTAAAACAGTAAAAAATGGGG
>NW_020891624.1:678-1346 GCF_003945725.1 Corapipo altera
GGGGGGGTCAGAGAACCCAAAAACAACCCCGGGGACCCAAAATATCCCGGGGACCCCCAAAACACACCCAAGGGCCCCAAAATCTACCCAGAAACCCCAAAATACCCCCGGGACCCCCAAAATTCCACTCAGAACCCCCCAAAATATCCCCCGGGACCCCAAAAACACCCCCGGGACCCCCCAAATACCCCCCAGAACCCCCCAAAATCCCCCCAAAAGCCCCAAAAATTCTCCTCAGGACCCCCTAAATCCCCCCCGGACCCCAAAAATCCCCCCCAAACCTCCCCAAATCCCCCCCAGGAGTGTCCCAGACCCCCCAAATTTTTTGGGTCCCCCCCAAATTTTTTGGGGTCCCCCCCATACCGTATAATCTGTGAGAAGCCACCACGTAGCTGAGCAGGGTGACGTCGCTGGGCCCCCCCGACTCGAGGGGGATGGGATGGACCCGAAAATGCTCCAACATGTCGAAGATGCTCTGGAACCAGAGGTGCTGGACCCGGCACTGGGCATCCTCGTTCAGGGACAGGCGGAGGTGCTGGGGGACCCCAAAACACACCACGGGGTCAGGGAGCCCGGAAACAGAGAGAGGGACCCCAAAAACGGGGAGGGGGAGACGAAAAGTGGGGAGAGAGACTGAAAAAATGGGGGTAAAACAGTAAAAAATGGGG
>NW_020891625.1:0-578 GCF_003945725.1 Corapipo altera
AACAGCAAAGAGACCATGACAGAAAGTTCTTGCTGCTCATGGAGTGTCCAGCCTGGCCAACCAATTGGACCACAAAGTCAAAGCTTGCAGGCTTTCTTTCCAGAGGAGAAGGGTTGCTGTTTCCTGTTTTCAAGCTTGCCTCCCAAATGCAAGCCCTACATCCAAAATTGCATATGGACGAAGATTCCTCCCACAACAAAGGGACCAGTACTGAAAGCTCTTGCTGTCCATGGAGTCCCCAAGCTGACAAACCAACTGCACCATGAACCAAAAGCTTCCAGGTTTCCTTTCCTGGAAGTAAAGGTTGTAGTTTCTGTTTTCATACGTGCCTCCCAACTGACAGCCCGACTCCTAGAATTGCATACAAACAAAGATTCCTCCCACACCAAAGTTGCCAGCACAGAAAGTTCTTGCTTCTCATGGAGTCCCCAGGAAGACACACGAACTGCAGCACCAGGCCAAAGTTTCCAGGTGTTCTTTCCTGGGGAGCAGGACTGTTCTTTTCTGTTTTAAGGTCTACCTCCCAACTGACAGCCCGACTCCCAAAATTACATACAAACAAAGATTCCTTCCACACC
>NW_020891625.1:678-1345 GCF_003945725.1 Corapipo altera
AGGCTTTCTTTCCTGCCGAGAAGGGCTGTTGTTTCCCGTTTTCAGTCCTGCCTCCCAACTGTCAAACTGACTCCCAAAATTGCATACGGCTGAAGATTCCTCCCACAACAAAGGGGCAAGCACAGAAAACTCTTGCTGCCTAAGGAGTCTCCAGTCTGAGCCACCAAATGCACAACAAAACCACACTTTCCAGGCTTCCTTTTTTGGGGAGAAGTGCTTTTGTGTCCTGTTTTCAGACCTGCCTCCCAATGGACAGCCTGACTCCCAAAATTGCATACGCACGATGATTTCTCTCCAACCAAAGGGGTCAGAACAGAAAGCTCTTGCTGCCCATGGAGTCCCCAGGCTGACAAACCAACTGCACCATAAACGCAAAGTTTCCAGGCTTCGTTCCCTGGAAGTAAAGGTTGTAGTTTCTGTTTTCAGCCGTGCCTCCCAACTGACAGCCCGACTCCCAGAATTGCACACAAACAAAGATTCCTCCCACACCAAAGTTGCCAGCACAGAAAACTCTTGCTTCTCATGGAGTCCCCAGGCTGCTCCACCAACTGCCCCACAAAACCAAAGCTTCCAGGTTATCTTTCCTGGGGATAATGCCTGCTGTTTCCTGTTTTCAGCCCTGTCTCACCACTGCCAGCTCGAATCCCAAAATGGCATAAGGACGAAG
>NW_020891626.1:0-1344 GCF_003945725.1 Corapipo altera
GTGGCGGTATCCGGGCAGGAGTCGCATCCCTCCCAGCCAGGCCAGCTCGTTCTTCCCGCGGTGCCGCGGCTCGAACTCTTCCCAGAGCACCTCCAGGGCCACGCCGCGGACGCTGAGCAGCGGCTCCAGCTGGGCCCTGCGGGCGCCGCCGGCCCTCATTCCCGCCAGGATGAGCGGGAGCATCTCGGCCCAGCCCTCCCCGACCTTCTGGGCCACCCTGCGCAGGCTGGCGGCCGCGGGGCAGGCCCGGCCGCGCTCCAGCTCGGCCCAGTAGCCCCGCAGCTCGAAACGGCTCAGGGCGTCCCCGAGCCAGGGCGGCTCCTCCGGGACGAGCACCGTGCCCACCTTGCCCAGCTTCCCGAACACCTCCGAGCGCAGCCTCGTGGCCACCATCCAGTCCCGCAGCTCCCGCAGCGGGAACTCCCCCAGCGGGAAGGCGTCCACCCAGCCCGACGCCTCGTCCCGCACCACCAGCAGGGCCCGGAACCCCTGCGGGTTCTCGGGAAGGTCGTCGGCGACGCCGACGGAGAGGCAGGACCAGGGGCCCTCCGGCCGCTGCGGCCCCGCCCGGCCGTCCCCGCACTCCGGGCAGGCCCGCACCCAGCTCTCCACCTCCCGTGGTGCCCACGACCACCGGGCCACCGCCCGCACCCGCGCCAGCGTCTCCTCCTCCCCCTCGTGCCCCAGGTGGCACTGGGCGATGATCTCCCGCCTCTCGTAGGTGGAAGGCTCCCAGGTTTTCCAGCCTGTCCCGGCCCTCTCGGCCGCGGCCCTGGCCCTGCCGCCCGCCCTCTTGACCCAACCCTCCTCCAAGTCCTCTCCCCCGGCCGTCCCCACCTTCCTGAGCCGGAGCTTCCCGGGGTTGTGGTAGAACCAGTGGCGGACGATCTTCCACATGGCCCTGGAGTTCCAGCCCCTCGCCGGGCCCACCCGCCTCGCCAGCCATTCCACCAGGCAGTCGCAGTTGGAATACAGGTAGAGGCGGGAAGAGCTCCGGTGCCGCTCCAGGAGTTCCCAGAGGGCCTCCAGCTCCACCTCCAGCCTGGAGCCCCCCGGGGACGCCCCCAGCAGCCACCGCCCCTCCAGGTTGGTGGCGGCGTAGCCGAGGGAGCGTCCCGAGCGGTAGCTGGCCAGGAACCACACGTCGGATCCGGGAACGTCGGGAAGCAGCCGGCGGAGCGGGGGAGCCTCGGGGAATTCCATGTAACCGCACGTCTTCTTCGGAGCCCGCTCGGGGGCCAGGAGCAGCGCCCACTGCTCCGGGAGCCGCGGCCCGTGGGGCCCCAGGGCTCGGCCACGGGACAGGAACTTCCCGGGGCAATGGGGCAGCTGGAGCAGGACGGG
>NW_020891627.1:0-1344 GCF_003945725.1 Corapipo altera
GTGACACTCACGTTGCCGTAGTCAATGTAGAAGATGTGAACTTTGCCGCCCGACTCCACCTTCTCCACCCGGGCCCGGTACCTGCAGTGTGGGATTTCTGGGTGTCACCCCAAACTCCAGCGCTCCCTGGGCCAACCCCGCCCCCGGGGGGTGCAGGACCCCCTGCTCACCATTCCCCATCGACGAACTTGGCGATGCAGAAGTCCCCTCGGCGCGGGGAGTACGACCCCTCCACGGGCGGGTGGGCGCCCACCTCGGCCCGCATGTTCTCCATCAGCTTCTCCAGCTGGGCACCTGGGGGATGGCCCAGTTCAGCACCTGCCCCCACCACATGTCCCAAACCTGGACCCCAACCCCAGTGTGACCCCAGAACCTGAAGACAATCCCAAACCTGGAGCCCAACCCCAGTGCAACCCAAGAATCTCAACCCAATCCCAACCATGAATCCCAAACCTGGGTCCCAAACCTGGACCCAAACTCTGAGTCCCAAATGTGTCCCCTAGACCTTGACCCTCAACCCCAGGTCCAACCATGGACACCAACTTCGGACTTCAACCCAGATCTCCAATGCGACCCCTGATCCTGAACCCCAAGTCCCAACCATGGACCTCAACCTCAGGTCCAACCCTGGACCCCAACAGTAGATCCCAAACCTGGACCCCAACCCAAACCTGACACCCACTCTTAGTTCCAGAATGGCCCCTGACCCTCCATCCCAAGCCCCAAACCCAGACCCCAGTCCTGGGTCCTGAACAGGGACCTCCACCCTGGGTCCCAAAGATGGCCCTGGGGATGGCGGGTGATCCCACCAAACCCACGAATCCTCATCCCACTCAACTAAACCCCACATGACCAGGCTAAGGAGCACCCCTGGGTGCTGCTGGTCCCCAGGAGGGTCCCCCTGCCCCCGTACCCGTCTCCACGTCCTGCACGTAGAAGTGGAGGTCGTCGGTGATCTCGGTGACGAACACGGGTTTGTAGTTGGCCGTGCGCTCCTTCTCCTCCAGCACCGGCACCACCTCCTCCACCGGGGTCTCCTCGTAGTGGGACCACACCTGGGGGCACATGTGGGGTGGGGACGTCCCTTGGGGTGGGGACGTCCCTCGGGGTGGGACATCTCTTGGGGCGGGACATCTCTTGGGGTGGGTCCACCATCTCTTGGCACAGGGGCATCCCTTGGGGAAGGGCCATCCATCAGGGTCGGGACATTCCCTGGGGTGGGCCCGTCATCTCTTGGGGTGGGGATATTTCTGTGGTGGAGCCATCCCTCAGGATGTGGACCCCTCTTGGGCTGTGAGCATCCATCGTGGTGGGGCCACCCCTTGGTGTGGGGCCATCTACTGT
>NW_020891628.1:0-1344 GCF_003945725.1 Corapipo altera
CCTTCCCTTCCCTTCCCTTCCCAAACCTTCCCTTCCCAAACCTTCCCTTCCCAAACCTTCCCTTCCCAAACCTTCCCTTCCCAAACCTTCCCAAACCTTCCCAAACCTTCCCTTCCCAAACCTTCCCAAACCTTCCCAAACCTTCCCAAACCTTCCCTTCCCTCTTCCAGAGCCCGGGAGACACAGAATCCGTGTATTTTTTTTAGGGATGCCGGGAGAGCCTCGGCTTGTTCCAAAGTCGCTTCATTCCTTCATTTCTCCCACCAACTTCTCTCCCAAAAATACCCGGAACGCCGGGAACCCCGGAGCCGCCCGCCCTCCCCTCTCCAAACCCCTCTTTTCCCAGCCGCCATTTGGAATTAATTCCTTGGGGTTTTTTTTTTTTTTCCCCATCCTCTTCGGTGCCAAAGGATTGTTCGGAACGCCGCTGGTTTCAATTGTCTCCCCGGCTCGGCCACCATTGTTTTCCCCACCAACCATTCCTTTTGGGAATGCCGTTGTTTTTCCCCCCCACTCTGGAAAAGGGTTTGGGTTTGCATCAGATCCCGGCGGCGCCTCCGATCCTCCCGTAGCTCATTCCCAAAAAACTTCTGGAGTGGGTGCAGGGAGAGGGCGGGACGTGGACTTTACCCCGTTCCTTGGGATCCTTCCGGAGTTGCCTCCGGGGAAAAAACTCGGAGCAAAGGCTTCATTCCTCCCCTAAAAAAAATCCGCTTTTAAAGGGCTTTTTAAAGGAAAAAAAAAAAAAAAAAAAAATCAGCTTTTTAGAGGGAAAAATCGACTCCAAAACTCGTCAAGGGCGTTTTTGGTTTAATGTTTTTTTGGGGTTTTTTTTTTTTGATTTTAAGGCTTTCTTTCCTCAGTGTTGGGGATTTTTTTTAATGCTTTGTTTTCTTAATATTGAGGTATTTTTTATGCTTTATTTTCTTAATACTTGTGTTTTTTTAAATACTTTATTTTCTCAATATTGGGGTTTTTTAATACTTTATTTTCTCAATATTGGTTATTTTTTTAATGCTTTATTTTCTCAATACTGAGGTTTTTTTAATGCTTTATTTTCTCAATATTGGTGCTTTTTTCCCCCATTTTTTGTAATGCTTTATTTTCTCAATACTGGGGGTTTTTTTAATGCTTTTTTTCCTCAATATTGGTTATTTTTTTTAATGCTTTATTTTCTCAATATTGAGATTTTTTTAATGCTTTATTTTCTTAATATTGTTTTTTTTTAATGCCTTATTTTCTCAATATTGGGATTTTTTATTTCTTGATTTTCTCGATATTGTTTTTTTTTAAATGTTTTATTTTTTCAATATTGGAGGTTTTTTTCCTCAATATTAGGGTTTT
>NW_020891629.1:0-667 GCF_003945725.1 Corapipo altera
AAAAGGGGATAAAGGGAATGAAAAGGGGATAAAGGGAATAAAGGGAAGAAAGGGAAGAAAAAGGGAATAAAGGGAATAAAGGGAATAAAAAGGGAATAAGGGGAATAAGGAGAATAAAAAGGGAATAAAATGAATAAAAGGAATAAAGGGAATAAAGAGAATAAAGGGAATAAAAAAGGAATAAAAGGAATAAAGAGAATAAAAAGGGAATAAAGGGAATAAGAAAGGAAGAAAAGGAAAAAGGGAATAAAAAGGGAATAAAACGGAATAAAGAGAATAAAAAGAGAAAAAAAGGAAAAAAAGAAAAAAAAGAAAAAAAAGGAAATAAAAAGGGAAAAAAGAGGAAAAATAAGGAGGGAAAAGAGGAAAAAAGGGAATGAGGAAAGAAAATGGGAATGAGGGGAATAAAGGGGATGAAAAGGGGATAAAGGGAATAAAGGGAAAAAAGGGAATGAAAGGAATAAAAGGAATAAAGGGAATAAAAAAGGAATAAAGTGAATAAAAAGGGAACAAAGGGGAAAAATGAGGAGGAAAAAGAGGAAAAAAGGGAATGAGAGGAGAAAATGGGAATGAGGGGGATAAAGGGGATGAAAAGGGGAAAAAGGGAATAAAGGGAATAAAGAGAAAAAAAAGGGGATAAAGGGAATGAAAAGGGGATAAAGGGAAT
>NW_020891629.1:677-1344 GCF_003945725.1 Corapipo altera
AAAAGGGGATAAAGGGAATGAAAAGGGGATAAAGGGAATAAAGGGAAGAAAGGGAAGAAAAAGGGAATAAAGGGAATAAAGGGAATAAAAAGGGAATAAGGGGAATAAGGAGAATAAAAAGGGAATAAAATGAATAAAAGGAATAAAGGGAATAAAGAGAATAAAGGGAATAAAAAAGGAATAAAAGGAATAAAGAGAATAAAAAGGGAATAAAGGGAATAAGAAAGGAAGAAAAGGAAAAAGGGAATAAAAAGGGAATAAAACGGAATAAAGAGAATAAAAAGAGAAAAAAAGGAAAAAAAGAAAAAAAAGAAAAAAAAGGAAATAAAAAGGGAAAAAAGAGGAAAAATAAGGAGGGAAAAGAGGAAAAAAGGGAATGAGGAAAGAAAATGGGAATGAGGGGAATAAAGGGGATGAAAAGGGGATAAAGGGAATAAAGGGAAAAAAGGGAATGAAAGGAATAAAAGGAATAAAGGGAATAAAAAAGGAATAAAGTGAATAAAAAGGGAACAAAGGGGAAAAATGAGGAGGAAAAAGAGGAAAAAAGGGAATGAGAGGAGAAAATGGGAATGAGGGGGATAAAGGGGATGAAAAGGGGAAAAAGGGAATAAAGGGAATAAAGAGAAAAAAAAGGGGATAAAGGGAATGAAAAGGGGATAAAGGGAAT
>NW_020891630.1:0-756 GCF_003945725.1 Corapipo altera
GATCCCTCCTGGCAAAATTTTCCTTGGGAAATTCCTATTCTGAGATTTTTTTTCTTTTTTTGTGTAAACGAGGTGAGAGTTTTAAGGGTGTAATTCCCTATATAATTATCCAGGTTTGTTTGACTTGGCCAGAATGAAACCAATTCCACCAACTTGCACTGATATTCCCAATAATTCCTCCAGGTAGATGTTTCCTTGGGAAATTCCTCATTCTCAGATTTATTTCAGTGTAAGCCAGGCAAGAGTTTTAGGGATGTAATTCCCTGTGTGATTATCCAGGTTTGTCGTGATTTGGGAAAAACAAAACCAATTCCACCACTTTCCAGTCATATTCCCAGTGATCTCCCTCCAGGCAGAAGTTTCTTTGGGAAATTCCTCATTCTCAGATTTATTTCAGTGTGAGCCAGGTGAGAGTTTTAGGGATGTAATTCCCTGTATGATTATCCAGGTTTGTTGTGACTTGGGCATAATTAAAGCCATTCCACCAACTTGCACTGATATTCCCAATAATCCCTCCAGGCAAAAGTTTCTTTGGGAAATTCCTCATTCTGAGATTTATTTCAGTGTAATCCCGGTGAGAGTTTTAGGGATGTAATTCCCTGTGTGATTATCCAGGTTAATTGTGATCTGGGCAAAATGAAAACCATTCCACCAATTTGCAGTGATATTCCCAGTGATCCCTCCAGGTAGAAGTTACCTTGGGAAATTCCTCATTCTCAGATTTATTTCAGTGTAAGCCAGGTGAGAGTTTTAGGG
>NW_020891630.1:766-1343 GCF_003945725.1 Corapipo altera
GATTTATTTCAGTGTAAGCCAGGTGAGAGTTTTAGGGATGTAATTCCATGCAGGATTATCCAGGTTTGTTGTGACTTGGGCAGAATGAAAGCCATTCCACCAACTTGCACTGATATTCCCAGTGATCCCCTTCCAGGTAGAAGTTTCCTTGGGAAATTCCTCATTCTCAGATTTATTTCAGTGTAAGGCAAGTGAGAATTTTGGGGCTGTAATTCCCTCTATAATCATCCAGTTTGGTTCTGACTTGGGCAGAATGAAAGCCATTCCACCAATTTGCAGTGATATTCCCAGTGATCCCTCCTGGCAAAATTTTCCTTGGGAAATTCCTATTCTGAGATTTTTTTTCTTTTTTTGTGTAAACGAGGTGAGAGTTTTAAGGGTGTAATTCCCTATATAATTATCCAGGTTTGTTTGACTTGGCCAGAATGAAACCAATTCCACCAACTTGCACTGATATTCCCAATAATTCCTCCAGGTAGATGTTTCCTTGGGAAATTCCTCATTCTCAGATTTATTTCAGTGTAAGCCAGGCAAGAGTTTTAGGGATGTAATTCCCTGTGTGATTATCCAGGTTTGT
>NW_020891631.1:0-837 GCF_003945725.1 Corapipo altera
TGCCCGTGAAGATGTCGATGCCCACGAGGTGAACCTGGGGGGGGGGGCAACTGGGCTTACTGGGAGCACTGGGAGGGGACACTGGGCTTACTGGGAGCACTGGGAGGGGACACTGGGCTTACTGGGAGCACTGGGAAGGGGTACTGGGCTTACTGGGAGCACTGGGAGGAGGTACTGGGCTTAATGGGAGCACTGGGAGGGGACACTGGGCTGTGCGGGGGCTACGGGGAGGGGACTGGGAGGGTTTTACTGGGGGGCACTGGGATGTACTGGGTGCACCGGGGGGACACTGGGCTTACTGGGAGCACTGGGAGGGCACTGGAAGGGCACTGGGAGGGTTTTACTGGGGAACATTGGGCTTACTGGGAGCACTGGGAGGGCACTGGGAGGGTTTTACTGGGGAACATTTGGCTTACTGGGAGCACTGGGAGGGCACTGGGAGGGTTTTACTGGGGGACTTAGGGTTACTGGGAGCACTGGGAGGGTTTTACTGGGAGACTTAGGGTTACTGGGAGCACTGGGAGGGTTTTACTGGGGGACACTGGGCTTACTGGGAGCACTGGGCCTTACTGGGAGGGCACTGGGAGGGCTGGGGGGACACTGGGAGGGGACTCTGGGGGGCTCTGGTTTCTCTGGGGGGGCTCAGGGGGGGATTTTGGGGGCACATTTGGGACAATTTGGGGGGATTTTGGGGCACTTTGGGGACATTCTGGGGCTGTGGTTGCTCAGGGGATATTTTGGGGCACATCTGGGTTATTTTGGGGCACATTTGGGATATTTTGGGGCACATCTGGGATATTTTGGGGTCCCTGGGTACCTTGGCATGGCCGTGTTTGC
>NW_020891631.1:847-1343 GCF_003945725.1 Corapipo altera
CCCTGGGTACCTTGGCATGGCCGTGTTTGCCCGTTTTGGGGCTGTTTGGGGGGAGATCAGGGCTGTGTGAGGGGCTCTGGGTGTCTCTGTAGGGCCGTGGTTTCCTCTCTGGGGTTGTGTTTTCTCAGGGGATATTTTGGGGCACATCTGGGATATTTTGGGGCACATCTGGGCTATTTTGGGGCTATTTTAGGATCCCTGGTACCTTGGCATGGCCGGGTTTGCCCGTTTTGGGGCTGTTTTGGGGAGATCAGGGCTGTGTGAGGGGCTCTGGGATGGGCTCTGGGTGTCTCTGTAGGGCCGTGGTTGCCTCTCTGGGGCTGTGGTTTCTCAGGGGATATTTTGGGGCACATCTGGGATATTTTGGGACACATTTGGGATATTTTGGGGTCCCTGGGTACCTTGGCATGGCCGTGTTTGCCCGTTTTGGGGCTGTTTTTGGGGATATCAGGGCTGTGTGAGGGGCTCTGGGGGTGTCTCTGTAGGGCCGTGGTTG
>NW_020891632.1:0-614 GCF_003945725.1 Corapipo altera
CCCCCCAAATCCCCCCAATCCCCCCTAAATCCCCCCAAATCTCCCCCAAATCCCCCCCAAATCCTCCCAAATTTCCCCAAAATCCCCCCATAGCCCTCCCCCAACCCCCCCAAATCCCCCCTAAATCCCCCAAATCCCCCTAAATCCCCCAAATCCCCCCCAAATCCCCCCTTATCCCCCCAGATTCCCCCTAAATCCCCCTGTGTCCAACCCTGGGGGGCTGTGGGGGGGTGTCTGAATTAGGGGGGGTCTCCTGGGGGGTCCTGACCCCCCCTCGCCCCCCCAGGGGACCCCCAGGAGTTGCTGGTTCGGCATTTCCTGATCGAGAGCGGCCCCAGGGGGGTCAAAATTCGGGGGTCCCCCGAGGAGCCCCATTTCGGTGAGGGGGGGGGGCCTTGGGGGAGGGTCTATGGGGGTCTGGGGGGGTCTGGGGATGGGTTTTGGGGGGGGTTGGGGGGGGTTTATGGGGGTCTGGGGGGGATTTTGGGGGGATTTTGGGGATTTATGGGGGTCAATGGGGGAATTTTGGGGGGTCTGGGGGGGTCAGTGTGGGGGTTTTGGGGGATTTGGGGGGATCAATGGGGGGTTTTGGGGGGGTTTTGGGGGTCAGTGGG
>NW_020891632.1:714-1343 GCF_003945725.1 Corapipo altera
CCCCCCCCAGGGAGTCTCCCCGCGCTGGTTCTGCAGCACTCGATCACCCCAATCTCCCTGCCCTGCGCCCTGAGGCTGCCCAGCGCAGGTGGGACCCCAAAACCGCCCCAAAAACACCCCAAAACCAGCCCAGAAACATCCCAGAAATACCCAAAACCATCCCAAAAACACCCCAAAACTGCCCCCAAAACATCCCCAAAACATCCCAAAAACACCCCAAAACTGCCCCCAAAACAGCCCAGAAACATCCCCAAAACTGCCCCAAAACCAGCCCAGAAACATCCCAGAAATACCCCAAACCATTCCAAAAACACCCCAAAACTGCCCCCAAAACAGCCCAGAAATACCCCAAAACTACCCCAAAACCATCCCAAAACCATCCCAAAACCATCCCAGAAATGTCCCAGAAATACCCCAAAACTACCCCAAAACCACCGCGAAACAGCCCAAAAACACCCCCAAAACCCCCCCAAAAATACCCCCAAAAAATCCCCAACACACCCCCAAAAGACCCCCAAAAACACCCCCAAAACACCCCCAGAAATATCCCCAAAACCACCCACAAAAAACATCCTAAAAACACCTCAAAAAATCGGAAAAAATACTCCAAAAACACCCCAACTGCCCCC
>NW_020891633.1:0-1343 GCF_003945725.1 Corapipo altera
CTCGGCTTTTTCCTTGGAGGGTTTGGCACCTCGGCCTCGTTCCAAGGTTTTTACCTCAGCTTTTCCTTGGATGGCAGCTCAGGGAGCGCTTGACTTGACCCCCCCCAGGATCGGTGTTTTTAGGGTAAAAAAAACGGTGCTTTTGCCTCCAGGGAAGCGTCGGGAACGTTGTTGGCGACGCAGAGGATGGAAAAAACTGGGAGGGGAGGGGATTTTATGGATAAGAAGCTTTTTGGGTGGATCATGGTTCTGGGATCTCGAGGGAAAATCGGGTTGAAATGGGAATTTTGGGATCCCCAGGAGGCGTCTCCCTCGTGCCGCCGTCGCTGGGATTGGGCCGGGTCGGGTGTGGAACGACTTGGGAGTCGGAGCTGGTTTAGGGATGGGCTTTTCCTGAATCCCAGGACTTCACTTCCCCAATTCCCAGGAAAGCAGAGCCTGTGCCCATTCCCAGGGAAGCAAATCCTGTGCCCGTTCCCAGGGAAGCAAATCCTGTGCCCATTCCCGGGAAAGAAAAACCTGAGCCCGTTCCCAGGGAAGCAAATCCTGTGCCCATTCCCAGGGAAGCAAAACCTTTGCCCATTCCCAGGGAAGCAAATCCTGTGCCCATTCCCAGGGAAGCAGAACCTGTGCCCAATTCCTTAAAATTCCAGTTTTCCACTAAAAACCCATCCGGGGGTGGATCCAGGAGTCTCCCAGACCCCAAACCTGCCCTTTTTTATCCCAAACCCACCATATTCCTCTCCAGTTTTCCATCCAAAAAGTTGCTTTTTGGTCTTTTAAATTTCAACTCGAGTCCCTTTTAGCATTTCTTCGATTAATTCCCCTAAAGAAGTTGCTTCCTTTCCCAGGGACACACCTGGGAATTCCGTGGGATCGGGATTTTACCAACCTGTTGAAACTTATAATTTTAGCTCCATTTTTTTTCCCTGAACGCCCCAAACTTGGAAAATCTGGATGAATTTTAACTCCAAACCGCTTCCATGTCGATTTTTTTTCCCACAAAACCTTGACCTGCCACAAATAATTTTCCCCAAAATCCCTTTTTTTTGATCTCCCCTCTGGGGTTTCGCCGCCGTGGAACCACCAACTTCTTTCCCCCCCCAGCCCAAAAAAAACCAGGAGAAAAAGGGCATCAAATTTGCTATTTTTAGTTTTAAGGACTAAAACCAATTCAAGTGACTTTGCTACAAAACCACATTTTTTCCTGGAATGGGGGGATTTTGACCCGGAATGTGGGAATTTTGGGAGGGGGGGTGGAACCGTCTCTCGGGAATTCGCCTTTTTGGGGGAACGTGGGTGGGACTAAAATGAGGATTTAGGGGGAAATCCAACCTCTCCCC
>NW_020891634.1:0-1342 GCF_003945725.1 Corapipo altera
GGGAAGTTTGGGGGTGATGGAGAAGGTTTGGGGTGCAGTGAAGGTTTGGAGGTCAAGGAGTTGGGAGGTTTGAGGTGTTGGGAATGTTTTGGGGTGCAATGAGGAGGGTTTGCGGTGTGATGAGGAGGGTTTGGGGTGTGATGAGGAGGGTTTGGGGTGCAATGAGGAGCTTTTGGGAGTACAGGGAGGTTTTGGGGAGGTGGGCAGTCTTGGAAGTGATGGGATGGATTAGAGGTGATGGGAATATTTTGGGGCACAATGAGGAGCTTTTGGAAGTGCAGGGAGGTTTTGGGGTGATGGAAAGGTTTGGAGGTGAGGGGGATGTTTTGGGACACAATGAGGAGGTTTTGGGGAGCAATGAGGAGTTTTTGGGGTGCAACAAGGAGGTTTTGGGAGTACAGGGAGCTTTTGGGGTGATGGAACTGTTTGGAGGTGTGGGAGTGGATTGTAGGTGATGGAGAAGTTTTGGGGCACATTGAGGAGGTTTTGGGTTGCAATGAGGAGCTTTTGGGAGTGCAGGGAGGTTTTGGGGATGGCAGGGAGGCTTGGAGGGGATGGGGTGGATTGGAGGTGATGGGGATGTTTTGGGGTGCAATGAGGACACTTTGGGGGTTCGGGGCTGGTTTGGGGTGCAGTGTGGCTGGTTTGGGGTGCTGACCCCCCTCTCCCCCCAGGCAGCTGGATGGGGATGTGTTTGTGGAGCTGGACGTGGGCTCGGAGGGGAACGGGGACGAGGCCCAGCTGGGGGGGGTCCTGCGGGACCTCCTGGCCGGGGGCTCCATCGCCTCCTACGTCACCTCCCCCCACGGCTTCCAGTTCCGCCGCCTGGGCACTGGTGAGACTGGGAAAGGGGCTGGGGGCACCCGGGGGGGGTTGGGGTGCCCCAGAGGCGTCTGGGGGGGTCTATGGGGCAGAGGGGCTTGGAGCTCCCCATCTCACCCACACCCTGGGGTCCCACATACTGGGGTGTCTGGACACCCATCCCCAGTTTGGTTTGGGGGGGCTCAGGGCCTTTTAGGGTCCCCCAGAGGGGTTTTGGGGGAATCTGGGCCAGAGGGCTCAGAACTCCCCATCCCACCCCACACCCCACCCCACCCCACACCCCGGGGTCCCACATGCCAACGTGTCTGGACTCCCCGCCCACTTCGGGGTGCTGGGTGGGTGTTTTGGGGTGTCCCCTGAGGGTGTGACCCCCCCCTGCCCACAGTGACCCCCCAGCCCCGGCCCTGCACCGCGCTGGAGTTCCGCTGTGGCAGCGGGGAGTGCGTGGACAGGGAGTATCGCTGCGACCGCCGGCCCGACTGCCGCGACAGCTCCGACGAGGAGGGATGCGGTGAGACCC
>NW_020891635.1:0-1342 GCF_003945725.1 Corapipo altera
CACCTTTCCACCAATTTGTCCATCAAGGGTCAGGACACAAAAGTCTTGCTGTCCTTTACCTCCCCTGGGCAGGTTGTCATCTACACCTTAAATCATGGGGGCCACGTGCTTGCCTTCCCACGGAAAACAATTGTTATTCCCTCTCAGAAAGGCAGCCCCAAAATATTGATTTCCTGTTTATGACTTGAATCACTCCCCTGCTGACTTGCTGAGCTATTACACTTCAAATACACACTCTATCCCCTACAGTTTACCTCCAATTTTATGCCCAAAATATTCCCAGACACCAGGACATTGTCTTGCTTCCAAGGCAGGACCGATCATCCCTCTAGGAAAAGGGAAAGAGGAAAGGGTTCATCAAGCCATGCATAACTTAGCAAGTGAGTTTAACAAATACCATCAGGTTTTGTGCACAGAGGAAATAAAACTCACTGGTTTTAGGAGCTAAAATATCAGGGGAAATTCCCGGCTGGAGAGACTCCCCGGGATCCACGGCTGCCCTGCAGAAGCTCCCAACAAAAAGTGCTCCCAGGAAACCCCCCGGCAGGGCTGGCCCCTCGTCATCCTCACCGGCCACACCCGGGGCTGCCCCGGCCTTTGTCACCCTCGCCGGGCTCCGGGGTTCTTTTGGGCCGCTTTTGGCTGTGGGTTTTGGGGGAGCGGTCCCAGCCCCGGCCCAGCTCGCTGCACCTGCTGCGCTCCCCGCAGCCCTCGCTCGGCCCCGCGGGGATTTGTGCCTCCTCCGAAGGTGCCAAATGTCTGCAAAGCCCGTCGGGAAGCCGCTCCCGGGCTTTCTTTCCCAGCCTTTTCCGCCCGGCACCGCAGCGCTCGAAAAGGAAACCAGAAAAACGGGAAAAGAAAGCCCCGAACGGCGCCGTGCCGTCCCCCGGCTCCTCCCGCCGAGCCCGGGCAGAGCCCGAGAGCTGCAGCCCCCGGGCCCCGCCGCGGCTTCCCCGCCGTCCCCCGGCACCTCCCGCCCGTCCCGCCCCGCAGCGCCGCTCCCGCTGCCCCCGAGCACCGGGAACGAACCCCATCGCCCATCGCCCATCGCCCCCGCACGGGCCGGGCCCTCCCCGCCAGCCTCGGCTGCGACCCCGCGGGGAAGGGACCCGCACATCCCATTATGGATCTCGTCCCGCCCCGGCACCCCTTGGACGGGCATCGCCGCGCCCCATAGACTCCTGTATGGACATAACCCGCCCTACACAACCCTACATGGGCATCGCCCCGCCCCACAGGATCCTTTTATGGACATAACCCGCCCTACACAACCCTACATGGGCAACGCCCCGCCCCACAGGATCCTTTTATGGACATAACTCACCCTACACAACCCTACATG
>NW_020891636.1:0-1342 GCF_003945725.1 Corapipo altera
GGGGGGGCACAGGGTGGGGTACAGGGGGGTTGGGCTGGGGGTGAAAACCTGGGAGCGGCACCGAGCGGGGGGGACCGCGAGTGATCGGGTCCGGGGACCGGGGGGACACCGGAGGGGGAGAGGACAGCGGGGGAAGGAGGAAAGGGGGGCACAGCTGACCTGTATGAGCGCCCGGTACTCCTCGCGCAGCCGCTCAACCCAGCCCTCGCGGTCCCGCGGCCCCGCCGGCGCCCGCAGCAGCGGCAGCTCCGCCACCGCCCGACGCGCCGCCGCCTCCGCCATGGCCGGGCCACGCCGCCATCACACAGCCCCGCCGGAAATGACGTGCGGCCGCCGCCGAGCCCCGCGCCGCCATCTTGGGGAAGGGCCGGGGAGGTGCCGCCATCTTGCGTAAGGGCACGCTCGGCCGCCGCCGCCATGTTTGGTGCTGGCAGGGATGCGGTTGTGGGGGCTCCGCTGCCCTTGTGCCCCCCTCCCAACGGCCGCAGAGACACACGCCCCCTGCCCAGAATCAGGGATCGCCCTGCAACCCCAGGAACCCCTCCCGAGTCCCAGGCGCCGCGGGTGGGGAGATGGTGCCATGTTGACTAAGGGCACGCTCGGGGCGTGGCGCCGCCGCCGCCATGTTTAGTCCTGGCAGGAATGAGTTTGCGGGGACTCAGCTTCGTTCGTGTCCCCCCCGCCAACAACAACACCCTCCCGGGGGGGTCCCACCGCCCCAGGGACCCCCCCACAGCACCAGGGACATCCGCCAAACCCACTGATAGCCCCCCCAGCATCAGGGACCCCACCCCATCACAGCCCCAGAGACCATTCCATAGACCCAGGGACCCCCCAACAGCCCCAGGGACCCCCACACACAGCCTCGGGGACCCCCCCAGTCCCACTGACAGCCCCCCACAGCCTCGGGGACCCCCCACAGTGCCAGGGACCCACTGGTCCCACTGACAGCCCCCCACAGCATCAAGGACAACCCTCTCCCCCCCAGCAGCAGGGACCCCTCCACCCCAGAACCAGGGACCCCCTGGTTTTATTAAGGGGTCCAATCCCACCACGAGGGGCTCAGGCTTTTATTGGGGGGCATGATGCCAAGTGGTGGGCTCAGGGCTTTATTGGGGGTCCGTTGCCCGAAAGGCTCAGTGATGTATTTGGGGGTCCCATTTACGGGCTCAGGGCTTTATTGGGGGTCCCACAACGGGCTCAGCCTTTCCCTGGGGGTCCGTGCCCGGTGGTCTCGGCCCTCAGGCCTGTCCCTCGCTCTTGCCCAGGTCCAGCAGGGACGAGAAAAGCCCCAGGACGTTGCTCTTCAGCTCCTGTGCCAGCGGTGCCAGCTGCTTGTTGG
>NW_020891637.1:0-1342 GCF_003945725.1 Corapipo altera
TCCCAATCTCCCCCCCAAATCTCCCCTTTCCCACTGGGATCCATTCCCTGGGGCCTGTCATTCCAGACCCTGATCCCAAATCCCTCTCCCGCTCTCCTGGAGCCTCTTTAGGCTCTGGAATGTGCTCCAAGCTCTCCCAGGATCCTTCCCTTCTCCAGGTGTCCTCATGGATCCGGTGTGGGAAAGGATCATAAATCCCACCCCATTCCAACCCCAACACCTCCCGCTATCCCAGGTGGCTCCAACCCGGCCTTGGACACTCCCAGGGATCCAGGGGCAGCCACAGCTTCTCTGGGAATTCCAGCCCAGCCCCTCCCCACCCTCCCAGCCAGGAATTCCTTCCCAATCTCCCACCCTATCCCTGCCCTCCCTCAGCTCCAGGCCGGCTCGGGATGGACACACGGGGAAGCTCAAGGGTTGGAAAACTCATCCCTAAAAACCCCCCGAGACAATTCCAAAGGGGGGAGATTCCCAGCTTTAATGTAACACACGGAGTCCTTTAGCTTGGAAAAGACCTTTGGAATCACGGAATCCAACCTCGGAGCCACGGCCCCAAGCGCCGCATCCGCCGGGATTCCAAATCCCGGCCGGAATAACGGGGCTTCCGGGACAAAGTCGGATCACTTGAGCAGCTTCAGCCCCTTCAGGTGCTGGTGCACCTGATCCTTGGGATAAGGCCGGAGGGCCAGGCAGGTGGGAATGTCCTCGGGATGCTCCGTCCACACGCGGTGGTCGATGCGGTGCTGCCGCAGGGTCTGGGCCAGCGCCGCCAGCGCCGCCTCGTCCGGAGCCTGCGGATACAGGGAATCGGGGAACTTCCTGAAAATTCCTTCCAGGGGATTGTGGAGAGCTGGGACAGCGCCGGGATGGCACAGAATCCTTAGGGATGGTTCAGGTTGGAAAATCCCTCCGGGATCACGGAATCCAACCATTCCCAGCACCTCCAAGGCCAGCACGGATCCGTGTCCCCAAGGGCCACATCCACAGGGATCTGAAATCCCTCCGGGAATGGCGACTCCAGCCCTGCCCTGGGAAGTTCATTCCACTGCCTGACAGCCCTTTCCATGCGGGAATTGTTCCTAATATCCCACCTGAGCCTCCCCTGACACAGCTGGAGGCCGTTCCCTCTCCTTCTGTCCCTTGGTCCCTGGGAATTGGGGACTCTCCACCTCCTGAAAATTCCTTTAAGGAATTGTGGAGAACTGGGACAGTGCCAGGACGGCACAGAATCCTTAGGGATACTTGAGGTTGGAAAAACCCTTGGAGATGACAGAATCCAACCATTCCCAGCACTGCCAAGGCCAGCACGGATCCGTGTCCCCAAGGGCCACATCCACAGGGA
>NW_020891638.1:0-389 GCF_003945725.1 Corapipo altera
ACCTGGGGACACACCTGGGGACATCTGGGACACCTGAGGGAACTAAAGGGGACACCTGGGGACAGGTGGGGACACCTGGGACACACCTGGGGACACCTGGACTGAGGGGGGGACACGGGACACCTGGGGACACACCTGGGGACAGGTGAGAGCACCTGGGGACACACCTGGGGGGGACACCTGGAGAACACCTGGGGGGACATGGGACACCTGGGGACACACCTGGGGACAGGTGAGGAACTAAAGGGGACACCTGGGGACACACCTGGGGACACACCTGAGGACATCTGGGACACCTGAGGGAACTAAAGGGGACACCTGGGGACAGGTGGGGACACCTGGGGACACCTGGACTGAGGAGGGGACACCTGGAGAACGCCTGGGGGGGG
>NW_020891638.1:489-971 GCF_003945725.1 Corapipo altera
ACACCTGAGGACATCTGGGACACCTGAGGGAACTAAAGGGGACACCTGGGGACAGGTGGGGACACCTGGGACACACCTGGGGACAGGTGAGAGCACCTGGGGACACCTGGGGGGTGACCATTCCCAAGATTCCCCTTGCCCAGGGGCCGCCCCACCTGGGAATCCTCCAGGGAAAAAACGTCCTCCTGGGGGGGGAAAGGGGGTCAGGGACACCTGGGACACACCTGGGACACACCTGGGGGCAGGTGAGGGCACCTGGGGACACCTGGGGGAAACTAAAGGGGACACTTGGGGACAGGTGGGGACACCTGGGACACACCTGGGACACACCTGGGGAGCTAAACAGGAAACCTGGGGACACACCTGGGGACAGGTGAGAGCACCTGGGGACACCTGGACTGAGGAGGGGACACCTGGACAACACCTGGGGGGTCAGGGACACCTGGGACACACCTGGGGACAGGTGAGAGCACCTGGGGACA
>NW_020891638.1:1071-1342 GCF_003945725.1 Corapipo altera
CCCCCCCCCCCACGGGACCCCCACTCACACGGGTGGGGGAGGGGCCGGCACCGCGCTGGGCTCGAGGGGCACCCGCCCGGCACCTGGGGGGGAGGGGGTGAGACCCCAAAAACAGACCCAAAATATCCCAAAAACACCCCAAAAATACCCCAGAAACATCCCAAAAATACCCCAGAAACAGCCCCCAAAACACCCCAGAAACAGTCCCAAAATACCCCAAAATACCCCCAAAACAACCCCAAAATACCCCAAAAATACCCCAAAACACCCC
>NW_020891639.1:0-1342 GCF_003945725.1 Corapipo altera
AAAACCAATGGCCCAGGGGATTGATGAGTGCAGGACCTGAGAGAACCACCTTGAATGACAACCTCGAGTAGTTTCCAGTACTGGATTGAAAAGATGGCCTTTGCTGCATCTCCTGGAGCAAGGAAAGCCAAGAAAGCTTTGCTTTGGAAGGAGAAAATGGGGAAGCAGGAAGGAAGAAGAGAAGCCACGTGACTCCTCCCTGAGCCCCAGACAGCCCCTGAACTGCCTCCCTGGGAATGGTGGGATGAGGTGGACTCTGGAATGCTCCCTCTGGATGTGTGGTAAGACTGTGATGCCAACTTTGCAAACAGCCTGTAAGAATTTGCTGCCTTGGCTGGATGGTGCAAGGGCAGCCTTTAAGCAGCTGAAGCATTCCCTGAGGAGAGCTCTGGGTCTGCCAGATGTCTCAGAACTGTTGGAAGCATCTTTGGTGGGGAGGGCAAAGAAAGGACAAGGTGTGCAGTGACCCCCTTGACAAGGGACTTGCAGTTCATGGCATCCCTGATGGTGACCTTTGTGGGCTGTTCCCCCTGTAGGGAACAGGTGTGATAGTCCCAGCTACAGGGATGGGAAAAGTGGTTAAAAGGGAGGCCCAAAAGCTGGAAATCCTCCTGGAGGCTCTTGGCAAACAGAGTTTCCTGAGTTCCCCCTGAAAGAAGGACAGTGATAGCTTTTAATAGATAGCCTTGAGTGTGTCCTTGTTGCCCCAGTAGGCCTTGTCCAACTCCCCATACTCCAGGAGATATACATACTACAGTTTAAAATGCTCTTCCTAATCCTTTGTTGGCTTGAGGCTCTCCCCTGCAGGAACTCCAGGAACTCCTGGTGCCGCCTGGGCCGATGGATTGGACGCCCCAGCCCCTCCGTTCCTGCCCAGCCCCTGGGGCCGTGTCGAGTGGTGGCACTGCCAGCCCCTGCAGGTGAGGGGGAAAGGGCCTTTGCAGGTCTTGGGGATCACATTTATAGCAGGTAAAGTGGCAGAAAAAGGCCCTGGAGTCTGTTATTCTTGAGTTAAGAAAGCTCCTTTGGATTGGTGAGCAGAACAAAGTGGATCCTTCAGAGTTCCCATGTGTGTTTGTGTCTCAGCCTGTGTTATGATTCAGGGCTGTCAGTTGTTGTCACTGAGGAGTCAAACTCTGCTTTAAATAATGAGACACTGGCCTGATGGCCCAGTGTCAAGGAAAAAGGGGGAATGATGTCTGAGTGTTGAGATGTAACAAGAGCTGATCCTTTTTGCAGTGGGATGTAGCCTGGGAACTGCACTGAGCTGAGCCAAGAGATTTAAAGGGACCAAGCAAGGGAGGTGACAAAGAAGGAAGAAGGGAAGTGAGGCATCAGCCAA
>NW_020891640.1:0-1342 GCF_003945725.1 Corapipo altera
GGTGCCACCGCGGTGGCCCCGGTGGCCTTTGATCCGTCCCTGTGGGCAGGCACTGCCTCATCACAGGGACCTGCTAATGAGCCACCGCCTCATCACGGGGACCCGCTAATGAGCCACCGCTGGGCCACCGTGGCCCCGGGGCCACCCCCTTGTCCCCACAGTCACCCTCGTGTCCCCATGGCCACGTCTGACACAGGCCAGCCCAAGGGACATCCAGGGGGACACCGGGGAGACACGGGGGGGACGTGGGGTTCTGGCAGCCCTTGGGGACAGCAGGGCTCGGTGTCCCCACAGTGGGACACACGTGTGACGTTGGCAATGGCCCAGGGCAAGTCCGAGCAGGGGAAAGTGCTGAGTCTGCGATTTGGGGCCACGCCGGAGCCACCGACACACGGGGACTGGAGTGGCAGCGCTGGCACATGCGTGTGGGGCCATGTACACGCATGTGAGGTCATGGACACACGTGTCAGGCCGTACACACACACGTGGGGCTGTGCACACACATATGGAGTCATGGACACACGTCAGACCGTGCGCACACACGTGGGGCTGTGCACACATATATGGGGTCATGGACACATTTGTCAGGCCATGCACACATATGTGGGGTCATGTGCACACACATGGGGCTGTGCACACACATCAGGCTGTGCACACACGTGTCAGGCCGTGCACACACATGTGGGGCTGTGCGCACACAGGTGTCAGGCTGTGCACACATGTCAGGCCATGCACACACATCAGACCATGCACACACATCAGGCTGTGCACACACATGTGGGGCCGTGCCCACCCATCAGGCCATGCACACACATCAGGCCATGCACACACATGTCAGGCCATGCACACGTGTCAGACCGTGCACACACGTGTGGGGCTGTGCCCACACATCAGGCCGTGCACACATGTGTCAGGCTGTGCACACACATGTGGGATCATGGACACACACGTCAGGCCGTGCACACACATGTCAGGCCATGCACACACGTGTGGGGCTGTGCCCACCCATCAGGCCATGCACACACATGTCAGGCCGTGCACACACATGTGGGATCATGGACACACGTCAGGCCGTGCACACACATGTCAGGCTGTGCACACACATGTGGGATCATGGACACACACGTCAGGCCGTGCACACACATGTCAGGCTGTGCACACACGTGTGGGATAATGGACACACACATCAGGCCGTGCACACACATGTCAGGCTGTGCACACATGTGTGGGATCATGGACACACACGTCAGGCCGTGCACACACATGTCAGGCTGTGCACACACGTGTGGGATAATGGACACACACATCAGGCCGTGCACACACATGTCAGGCTGTGCACACA
>NW_020891641.1:0-1342 GCF_003945725.1 Corapipo altera
ACCTGTGTTTTCCATTTTTACCATCACACCTGGGAAAGTTCTTTTCCACTGCAGGAATCCTCATTTCTATGGCCCAGCACACAGTTCTCAGCAGAGCTGCAGGGAAGGGCCCCCAGAGCTGCCTGAACACACCTCCTCCCTCAGGCCTTGGGGGCACTTACCCCCCACTCCCTGCCCAGGGCTCTACTGCCTGGAGCTGTCCCTGCCAGCAGCTGCTTCCCTGGGCCCAGGGCTGAGAAAGTGACACTGATGCTGTCTCTAGCACAGTTTTAATGTCTGACACTCTCAGCTTCAATCTCCTCTTATCTAAAAGAGTTCATGTTTCAGTGTCTCCTCCTGTGCTCAGAGGTTGATTTCTCTGTTGCAGTCAGCACCCAGACAACACAGAGTATAACACTAAAAGAACTGGTTCGTTTTCTTTAAGGTACCCCCTGTCTGTCTGTGCCTCTTGCAAATACCTTCTGGGAAATTTCCTGCTTTGATCTGGAGCTGTGACCAGCCCTCATCCCTGCAGCCCACTGTGGAGATCAGAAGGACTCTGCCCTGCTCTGCCCTTCCAGGAGTTGTTCCTTCCCCTCAGCCCTTCTCCCCCAGCCCCGTGGCAGCTCCTTGGCCGGGCTGAGAGCTGAGCCTGGCAGGCATCAGAGTCCCTGCCCCAGCACACAGAGCCCTGGGGGCAGGACCCTGCTCTGCACCACAGCCCTGGGCACCCCTGGCTGCACTCCCACCTTCCCACCCCACAGCCAGCCCTGCCACAGGGAACCTTCTGGCCCTGGGCCTCTGAGGGGGCAGCAGCAAGTCCTGCTCTGCAGCAGCTTCTCCTGCTGCACCCCAGCAAATCCAGCAGAGCCATCCTGACAGCTCCTGCCACTGCTACCATTTGGCAGCTGGCAGAGGCACTTGCAGGAACTCACCTGCACTGCTCTGCAGCCAGAGCCTGAGCGTGGCAAAGGGCTGGCAAGGTTCCTGCCCTGAGCAGCTCTGCCCTGTCCTCCCAGCCCAGGATCCCTTGAACCTCCTGCTCCCTTCTCCTCTCTGCCCTTGCTGCCTGCAGCTCCTGCCCTGCTCTGCCATGTGGCCACTTCCCCTGCACTGCAGCAACTGGGAGAGTCCTGCTGAAAGATCCTAGAAGCTGTGGGATGTGGTAGCTTTAGGAGATCCCTCCAGAAAGGCAAGTAGAACTTTTGGCAGCCAGAGAATTCTTCCTTCAAATCCTGGGAAGATTTCTCCTGTGGTGAGAGCTCAGTCACCTCCCAGCCCAGGCTGCCTCTCATCTCTCTGCCTTCTCTCCTGTGTCCTGGGTGCTGCAGGCAGTGCCCTCAGCCCTGCTGGGCTGTGCAGA
>NW_020891642.1:0-1341 GCF_003945725.1 Corapipo altera
CAGGAATTCCCTCCGGAATGTGGTTTTATGCTGAGCAGGGACAAGACTGTGAAAATTCCCAATTTTTCCAAGAGGAAGCCAAAATATCCAATTAAAAAGTGGTGTTATAGGGGTAAAAAATCCCTGGATTTGGGTGAAAATTCCTCAAGTTGGTTTTTTCCCGCCCTTTTTTTTGTCCTGCTGGGATGTTCCCACAGGTCTTGACTGAGTAGGGAAGTGCTGGAATGTGGGTTTTTTTGGGATCCACCTTCTCTTCCCTGTTTCCCCTCCAGTTTTTCAGGGATATGCAAAGGAATTGGGGTTTTCCAGGGAATTCAACTTGGCTGTTCAGTCCTGAGTTTGGAGCATCCAGTGGGAGCTCAGGAATTCCCTCAGGAATGTGGTTTTGTGCTGAGCAGGGACAAGACTGTGAAAATTCCCAGTTTTTCCAAGAGGAACCCAAAATATCCAATTAAAAAGTGGTGTTATAGGGGTAAAAAATCCCTGGATTTGGGTGAAAATTCCTCAAGTTGGGCTTTTCCCGCCTTTTTTTTGTTTCCTACTGGGATGTTCCCACAGGTCTTGGCTGAGTAGGGAAGTGCTGGAATGTGAGTTTTTTTTGGGATCCACCTTCTCTTCCCTCTTTTCCTTTGAGTTTTCAGGGATATGCAAAGAAATGGGGTTTTCCAGGGAATTCATCTTGGCTGCTGGAGCTTCCAGTGGGAGCTCAGGAATTCCCTCCGGAATGTGGTTTTATGCTGAGCAGGGACAAGACACTGAAAATTCCCAATGTTTCGAAGAGGAAGTTAAAATATGGAATTAAAAAGTGGTGTTAGAGGGGTAAAAAATCCCTGGATTTGGGTGAAAATTCCTCGAGTTGGGCTTTTCCCTTTTTTTGTTTCCTTCTGGGATGTTCCCACAGATCTTGGCTGAGTAGGGAAGTGCTGGAATGTGGCTTTTTTTGGGATCCACCTTCTCTTCCCTCTTTTCCTTTGAGTTTTCAGGGATATGCAAAGGAATGGGGTTTTCCAGGGAATTCATCTTGGCTGCTGGAGCTTCCAGTGGGAGCTCAGGAATTCCCTCAGGAATGTGGTTTTGTGCTGAGCAGGGGCAAGACTGTGAAAATTCCCAATTTTTTCAAGAGGAAGCCAAAATATCAATTAAAAAGTGGTGTTAGAGGGGCAAAAAATCCCGGATTTGGGTGAAAATTCCTCGAGTTGGGCTTTTTCCACCTTTTTTTTTTGTCCTACTGGGATGTTCCCACAGGTCTTGGCTGAGTAGGGAAGTGCTGGAATGTGGCTTTTTTGGGATCTCCTGGGATCCACCTTCTCTTCCCTCTTTTCCTTTGAGTTTTCAGGGATA
>NW_020891643.1:0-1341 GCF_003945725.1 Corapipo altera
TCTTAGGATCCCTGATGTTCCCAAAATCCCTGGTGGTCCTGGAATCCCTGGGGATCCTGGAATTTCTGGGGCTTCCAGGATTCCTGGTGGTCCCAGAATCCCTGGTGGTCCTGGGTTCCCTGGGGCTCCCAAAATCCCTGAGGACCCTGGAATTCCTGGGGCTCCCAAAATCCCTGGTGGTCCCAGAATCCCTGGGGATCCTAGAATTCCTGAGGGTCCTGGAATTCCTGAGAGTCCCAAAATCCCTGGGGCTCCCGGGATCCCTGGTGCTCCTGGGATCCCTGATGTTCCCAAAATTCCTGGTGGTCCTGGAATCCCTGGGACTCCTGGAATCCCCTGATGATCCCAGAATCCCTGCTGTTCCCAGAATCCCTGTTGTTCCCAAGATTCCCTGCTGCTCCCAGGATCCCTGCTGTTCCCAAGATTCCCTGCTGTTCCCAGATTCCCTGCTGCTCCCAAAATTCCTGGTGCTCCCAGAATCCCTGGTGCTTTTGGAATCCCTTGGTGGTCCCAGAATCCCTGCTTTTCCCAGGACCTCTGCTGCTCCCAAAGTCCCTGCTGTTCCCAAGATTCCCTGCTGTTCCCAAAATCCCTGCTGCTCCCAAAGTCCCTGCTGTTCCCAAGATTCCCTGCTGTTCCCAAGATTCCCTGCTGTTCCCAAAATCCCTGCTGTTCCCAGAATCCCTGCTGTTCCCAAGATTCCCTGCTGTTCCCAGATTCCCTGGTTTTCCCAGCTCACCTTGGAATGCCGGTTGGGGGAATCCTTCCCGCTGGGCTCCTGCCGTCCCGGCCGCTTCCCGCCGGGCAGCCGGGATTGTGCCGGGACGTGCCAGAGGGGCTCTGCAATTCCGGAGGTGCCGCGTCACCGGGATAACCCCGGAGCCGAGGGGTGTATCCCAGGCCCATCCCGAGCTATCCCGACATTCCATACCCGCCTTGTGCCGCTCCATGGTGCTCTCGTGGCTGCTGATCCCGCCGGACGAGGAATCGTCGTGGCTCGAGTGTCCCGAGTGTCCGGAGTGTCCGGAGTGTCCGGAGTGTCCCGAGTGTCCCGAGTGTCCGGAGTGAGGGGGTGCCCCGTACCTACCCCGGGAAACACGGGAGTGGTGCCTCACCTCCCAAAAAATCCCGGTGTTCCCCCCCGAATTCCGGGATCTCACCTCTCCGGGGAGGGTTTGTACCGTGCGTAGGCCGCGCCGGCGCTTCCCGGCGCGGAGAAGCTTCCGGAAGGTTGGCGGTACGGCTGGGCCGGAGCCGCACCGGCGGCGGGGGCGGCGTGAGGGGTCTCTGGGAAACTCAGAGGCCTGGTGGGAAAACACAGGGATGGGCTGGGGTAGGAAA
>NW_020891644.1:0-1341 GCF_003945725.1 Corapipo altera
GAAGTGTCCCTGGACTGGACCAGGTGCTCCTGGATGATACAGGTGGGAACAATCCGGAGTGGAACAGCTGGAGAACACAGGATAATCAGTCATTCCATGAAAGCCTTGGAACATTCCTTGCCTGAATTGTAGCCCAAATGGAACAGTTTGGATAGAATTCCCAAATAGTTTAGAAACTGCAGTCATTCCTGACACCAGGATGGAAATTCAGCAGATAACTGAAGCCAGTCCCCTTGGGAGTCCACAACCAGCAGGGCTGAGGGAGGCCCTGGCAGCTCCCCAGCACCTCCCTCTCAGTGGGACACCTCTGGCAGCCTCTCCCAGCTCGGGAACCCTCCAGTTTGCAACACTCCAAAGACCCTCGCTGATGCCCAGGACAATTGTGATCCCCCTCCACAAACATTCCTCCAGCTGGGACCCTTGTCTGTTGGGAAACACAAAGGGATATGGGGAGTGTTTCCCTGAAAACAAGGAGAATTGTGGAGAGGGACCTTTGCACACCCAGCTCTTGATGTGTCCACACATCTCTGCCTGGGTGTGAATTGACTGTGGTGTGAAGGTTGTTATTGTGAATCTCTAATTCCGTCACTGTTAAAATTATAGCACATGCTATTAAATCACTTGATAACTGTTAAGCTGGTCAGTGATTACGTCGTACTAATCTCTTTTGCCCCCTTGTCTTTGGATCCAAATCCTTTGCACCCTGACCCTCTTGCATCCCAAGGCTCTGTGTAAATCATTCCCTTTCATGAAAAAATATATATTTTTCGTGACTTCCACTTTAAAATCTTCTTCATTAACTAAACTACAAAACAAGTCCAATTAGTAGAAGTCTTGAAGACTTGAAGACAATTAAAGGAAGGGAAATAATTTGTTTTTCAGTGTTTTAATGAGTCCCACGGTGTGTTTGAAGTTGCATCAGCTGTCAGTCCAAGATGGGCCATGTCAGAACTGGTGAGGTTGGGGGGTGACGAGCAAGGTTGATCATCCAGGGTCCGTGTGGATCTCCTGAGGAGACACTCAGCATCAAGATCACCTGGAGAACACCTCTATCACCTTTCCTCTAAACTAAAAAATATCTATCCTTTAATTAAAACAAAAAAAATACAAATTTTGAAGACTTGTTTTGAAATTGCCTTGAAGACAACTAAAGAAAGACAAAGAGATCCTGAGGGATTTCTGGAATTTAATGAGCCCTACGGTGTGTTTGCAGCCCAGCTCATGATCCTGAGGTACTGAGAGAAGCTTGAAGCAGCTGCTGAAGAAGTCAGAAGCCAAACTGCAAGTGCCTTGAAGCATTGCTGGGCCCCACTGAGGGCAGGCACTGACAAAGCCTCCCCA
>NW_020891645.1:0-1340 GCF_003945725.1 Corapipo altera
ATGGAGGGAAACACACCAAGAGTCAGACGGCCCTGCCCAGAAGAACTTATTGCCTGAAAGAAGTTTTTGCGTTTTCACAGCTTCCCTGTGACATCACATCAGCCCCATGACATCACATCTCCCCTATGATGTCATATTCATCATAAGACATCACATCTCTCCTCTGATGATATATCATCCCTGTGACAGCACACCTACCCTATGACATCACATCATTGTTTTGACAAGGGGCCTCTATGGCGTCAGGTCGTCCCCTGTGACATCACAATTCCCCTATGACATCACAGCTCCCCTGCGACATCGCATCCTTCATGTGACATCACATCTCCTCTATGACATCACAACCATCATATGACATCACATCCCTCCTATGACATCACAGCTCCCCTGTGACATCACATCCTCCCTGTGACATCACAAAACCCCCCCGTGACATCACATCTCTCCTGTGATATCCCAACATCCCTGTGATGTCGTCCCGGGTGGTTGCCTGGGGAGCTTTCCAGTCGTGGATCTTATCACAAAAAAGAAACTCTCTCTTTCATACAGACAGGAAAATTGGAATCCTGATGCCTTCAAATCTTCAGCAAAAACCATGATTCAAACTATGAGCACTGCTCTTCTGTCGCCACTGAACCAATTGTAGGCGGCTGTGATTTAATAAAGCAGCAACAATGGGCCCAAACCCATGGTGTCCTTCAGATGCGCCACGTCCTGAGCAGACTGCGTCCTGCTTGTCCTGTCCTGCTGCCTGCAGGACAACTTCCCCCTCAGCACACACCCAGCCCCAGGCTTGTTTGGGAAGTTGAGCTCTGGCTGAGGCTTTCCCCAGGAGAAGCCTCCTTTGTCTCTCCTCAGGGTAGTCCCCCCAGCACCCAACCAGGATAGGGCACAGAATGAGTGGTCCCAGTTCTGCCTCCCCAGGGGTGCCCAGGCATCCCACGAGGCGTCTGCTGTTGCTGCATCACCGTCTCCCATCACCAGAATGGATTTGGAAAGGCTTTCCAAGCACAGGCAGCCAGAGGGGACCAGAGGGAAATCTCAGGGCTCCCAGAGGGATGAGAGGACAAACAGGGAGTCTGAGTCACTGCCCCCATGGCAGAGGATGAACCTCCACTGTCCCTCTCTTGCACCGGTAGCATGTTTCCATCTGTTCTGCCCTGGGGGAAAAGAAGTATCCTTTGACTTGGAAGAGCTGATGAGCATCATCTTGTGATGCCCTGGGAGGGGATTAGTTTTGATGGAATCACCTACAGGAATGTTTGGAGACCTCCCTCAGTGTGCCCTGTGCCAGTGCTGAGCACATGGAGGGAAACACACCAAGAGTCAGACGGCCCTGC
>NW_020891646.1:0-593 GCF_003945725.1 Corapipo altera
CATACTGGGCTGTACTGGGAGGCCCTGGGAGGTTCCTGGGAGGTCTGTAGTGATCCGTACTGGGCCATACTGGGAAGGTCCGTACTGGGAGGCCCTGGGAGATCCCTGTTGATCTGTACTGGGAGGTTCCTGGGAGGCCCTGGGGGGTCCATACTGGTCCGTGCTGGTTTGTACTGGTCTGTACTGGTCCGTGCTGGTCTGTACTGGTCCGTACTGGTCCATGCTGGTCCGTACTGGTCCGTACTGGTGTCCCCAGCGCTGATGTTCCTGCTGGCCCTGCTGGACTCGCTGTTCGTGTCCCACGCCTACCACAGCATCCTCACCCGCGGCGCCTCCGTCCAGCTCGTCTTCGGCTTCGAGGTAACTGCATCCTGCTGACTGTGGGGCTCACCTGTGTCCCCCCTGTCCCTCCTGTGTCCCCCCTGACCCATGTCCCCAGTACACCATCCTGCCGACCATGTGTCCCCTGCTCACCTGTGTCCCCCCGTCCCTCCCCGTCCCTCCTGTCCCTTCCTAACCCCATGTCCTCTGTGTCCCTCAGTACCTCATCCTGCTGACCATGGTGCTCACCTGTGTCCCCTCTGTCCCCTCCT
>NW_020891646.1:603-1340 GCF_003945725.1 Corapipo altera
TGTCCCCTCTGTCCCCTCAGTACGCCATCCTGCTGACCATGGTTCTGACCATCTTCATCAAGTACGTGCTGCACTCCATCGACCTGCAGAACGAGAACCCCTGGGACAACAAGGCCGTGTTCATGCTCTACACCGAGCTCTTCACCGGTACCGGGACCCTCCTCACCCTCAGCTCACCCGCCTTGGGCTCCTGGGGGGGTCCCTGCCCCCCCCCAAACCTCGTCAGGGGCCTCAATTAACCCCCGGCTAACGAGGGCTCCTCGGGGCGCTCGGATCCCGGCCCAGGATCCGGGTGTTCCCGGGGGGGTGGAGGCACCACCAGGGGCTTTCCCGGCTCCGGGATGAGCCTGGGGAGGGTCAGGGAAGGGCTGGGCCACGCCCAGCGCTCCCAGTGCGCCGGTTACTGGGTCAACTGGGGGCTGGGGGGGGTCCTGGGGGTGTCCAGGGGGGTGAGGGCACAGCCAGAGAGCTGAGGGCATTCCCGGTGGGAGAGGGACTGGGAGGGACTGGGGGATGTCCCGGGAAGGGACTGGGAGGATCCCGTCCCAAAATGTGTCCAGGTGACCTTGGGGGGCCCATCCCACCTCACCCAACCTGTCCCAAAATATGTCCACGTGACCTTGGGGGTCCCTGTCCCAAAAAGAGGGAGTCCCTGTCCCAACATGTATCCAGGTGACTTTGGGGGTGACTTTGGGGGTCCCTGTCCCAAAAAAAGGGGGGTCCCTGTCCCAACATGT
>NW_020891647.1:0-388 GCF_003945725.1 Corapipo altera
TGCAGCCCCCCCATTTTTTGGGTGACAGTTGTGCATCCCCCCGTTTTTGGGGTGGCATTGACTGCCACCTCCCCCCCCTCATTTTTGGAGATGTCCCCGACTGCACCCCCCCGTGTATGGGGGTGCCCCTGGCTGCCCCCCGTGTTTGGGGGTGCCCCCCTGACCCCGTGTTTGGGGGTGCCCCCTGCCCCCGTGTATGGGGGTGCCCCCCTGACCTCGTGTTTGGGGGTGCCCCCGGCTGCCCCCCGTGTTTGGGGGTGCCCCCCGATCCCGTGTTTGGGGGTGCCCCCTGACCCGTGTCCCCCCAGCTGAACCTGTGGCGTTACGGTGATTTCCGGGCTGACGACGCGGACGAGTTCGGCTACAGCCGCTGAGGGGCCGGGGGGGG
>NW_020891647.1:488-1340 GCF_003945725.1 Corapipo altera
GGGGGGGGCACCCCCGGTCCCCCCACCCTGCCTTGGCCCCCCCGTGGCCCCCCCACCCCCGGCCTGTATTTAAAGCTGCAGAGGCCCAATAAACGTAGTGAAGCGTCGTGTTTTGGGGTCCCCTCTGTGCTGGGGTCACGCCCCCCGACCGTGGGTCACCCCCCGCCCAGGGACCCCGAGCACCGGGATGGGGGGGTTGTTTCTCCACGGGGGTGCAGCCCTGGGACCCCTGACCCCATCCTGAGAGCTGGGGGGGCGGGAAGGGCGATGGGGTGATTGGGGGGCACCCGAGGGCAGCAGCCACGGGGCAGAGTCTGGGCCAAACCCCTCCGGCAGCCCCGGGAGCCAAGTGGGGACCCCAAACCTGGACCCCAACCCGGGGCACCTGCAGGTCCCACCCATCGACCTCCAACCCTGGGATCCAAAGTTGGGCCCCAAACCTGGCCCCAATCTTGGATCCCCACACTGAGCCCCCCAAATGGCCCCTGACATTGATCCCCAACCCTGGGTCCCACCCACAGACCCTGGGACCCAAACCCAGCCCCCAAACTTGGATCCCGAAAGTGGGTCCTGACCTTGAACCTCAACTCTGGGTCCCAATTGTGGACCCCAAACGAGCACCCCAACCCCAGGTTCCCAGTGTGTCCCCCGACCCTGAACCCTGAGTGCCAGCCCTGGACCCCACCCCTCACCCCAACCCTCACCCCAGCCCCCCCAAACTGACCCTGCTCAAGTGGGGGACAGCAGCTCCCCCAGAAGAGCCCTGCACCCTGCTCCCCCACTGCCACCTGCACCCCGATGTTTGGGGGGCCCACCTCCCACGGTGGGTGCTGCGCCCACCCCCCCAACCCC
>NW_020891648.1:0-1340 GCF_003945725.1 Corapipo altera
GAACAAGCTTCCCCTTGTTCTCTTTAAATCAGGCTGGGCAAGAAGTATTGAAATCTATTTGTGTCACCTAAGGCTGGTAAATACTTTCCAGATACAGATCTGTTTGAGGGGATTAAAGAAAGTACCTTTTCTAAGTCACTGTTCAGAAAAGAAGCTTGCTTTGGTAGTGCACATGAACTCTGAGGTTTGGTGAGTGGTTTTGGACCCGGTTGCCTGAGGGAAGGGAGAAATAAGGTCTGTGTAATGAGCCACATGCTGCTCTCTTTATTTATGAAACCCACTCTGCCCTCCAAATTTGTTCAACTCTAATCAGATGGAAGTTAGAAGTCCTAAAAATTACATTCCTACAAGTCACGGGAGAACTGGTGCCTGGGCAGAGTAGAGACCTAAGTTGGTGCACTCTTTGAGGGAGAAGACTGATATTTGGTGTAGGGAGTCCTCATAGAAGAGAGATCTGCAGGGCACAATGGCATGGAAAGCTGCAGTTGCAGTTTTGCCTTAACTAGATGCAGAGTAACACAGCTATGGGGAATAAAACAATAAAATTTGCTTTTTGTTTGTTTGCTTGTTATCTAGCATTGCATAGGCAGACTTTTCTCTTTAAGAAAGCAAAAACTGAAACAGGGGAAATGAAAGACAATGTGACCTGAATTCATTCATTAAAAAAAACTTGCCAAGAAATAGAGCCATCCAGGGTCCACCTGTTAGCTTTATTAGAATATCTCAGAACATGAAGGAGGGAAAACTTGAATAAAATCCAAACTAGCTGAAACAAAATAAATGAGGAAACAAATTAGAAAAAAAAAGTTATCAGTTTACAAGGCAAAACCAATTGCTTAGTAATGTTAGATTTCAGCAAAATAATTTTTGACCTGTGCACTGTGGTGCAGTTATGCCTATAGATTTTGGCCTGCTGGAGTGGCTGTTCAGGTGCTTTCCTTGGTACCAGTGTATTTAACCACTTTCAGCAGGACAAGAAAATGATGAGGACAGTATAACCTGTTACCTGAGACCTGTGGAGAGTGTTCAGTGCTGCCTTTTCCACTGTTTTTCTTTGCTCTGGCCAGTACTTCTGACTGTTGATTTGTAGGTTCTTTTTTTTTTCTAATGTCCCACTGTTTTTTCCAGTTTGCCAAACAAGCTGATTAAAAATGTCAGTGCGTTGTATTTGAGATGTATCTTACCTTGATGGCAGTTATGGCTTCTGATTTGGGTATTGGGCACACTGCTTGCTATGAGAGCCTTTTGCGCCTCAAAACTTCCATTTTGAGCTTGCTTTGGTCTTAGAGTTGTTTTTTACTACTTTTGCTGGACAGCATGCTTGAGATTAATAGATTTTT
>NW_020891649.1:0-1340 GCF_003945725.1 Corapipo altera
GGGGGGCACCTCAATCCCACTCCCAGTCCCAATCCCAATTCCATTCCCTGGTTGATACAGTCCCTGCTGGTTCCCAGCCGGAATCCTGCCTGGCACTCCCTGTGCCCACCCCAATCCCTGTGTCCCCGTGCCCACCCCAATCCCATTCTCAGATCCCACTCCAGTCCCATTCCCACCCCAGTCCCATTCCCAGATCCCACCCCAATCCCATTCCCACCCCAATCCCTGTGCCCCCGTGCCCACCCCAATCCCATTCTCACCCCAATCCCAGTCCCAGATCCCACCCCAATCCCTTGTCCCTGTGCCCACCCCAATCCCATTCCCAGCTCCCACCCTGTGCCCTCACCGACACACTCCCCACCGGTTCTGGGCTGGAATCCCGCCTGGCACTCCCTGTGCCCACCCCATTCCCAATCCCACCCCATTCCCATCCCTCACCGACACACTCCCCGTCGGTGCCGGGCCGGAATCCCGCCTGGCACTCCCTGTGCCCACCCCGTGGCCACCCCAATCCCATTCCCACCCCATTCCCAATCCCATTCCCACCCCTCACCGACACACTCCCCGTCGGTGCCGGGCCGGAATCCCGCCTGGCACTGGGGTTGGCAGCGGTAGGAGCCGGGGATGTTGTGGCACCGCTGGGCCCCGCACAGCCCGGTGCCCCCGTACTCCTGGCACTCGTCCACGTCTGGGGGGTTCACACACACACACGGGGGGTGGCACAGGGGGTGTCCCGGGGGGGGGCACAGCGGGATGGGGATGCTGCAGGACCCCCTCTGGCTCCCAGTGCCCACCCCCCCTTTTCCGACACAGTCCCGGTGCCCACCCCCTTAGCCCCGTGCCCACCTTGGTCCCCCTGTGCCCATCCCAGTCTCTTTGCCCCATTCCCACCCCAGTCCCTGTGCCCACCCTGGTCCCCTCGTGCCCGTCCCTCTCCCAGTTCCCATCCCACTCCCTCCATCGCCAGCCTGGTCCCCGTGCCCCCGTGCCCATGCTGGCACCTCCATGCCCACCCCAATCCCAGATCCCACCCCCTGCCCTCACCAACACACTCCCCTTCAGTGCCCGCCTGGAATCCCGCCTGGAATTCTGCCTGGCACTCCCTGTGTCCCCGTGCCCACCCCAATCCCATTAACACCCTAATCCTATTCCCAGATGCCACCCTGTGCCCTCACCGACACAGTCGCAGCCCATTCCGGGCTGGAATCCCGCCTGGCACTCCCCGTGCCCACCCCAATCCCATTCCCATCCCTCACCGACACACTCCCCACTGGTGCCCGCCTGGAATCCCACCTGGCACTCCCTGTGCCCACCCCGTGCCCACCCCAATCCCATTCCCC
>NW_020891650.1:0-1340 GCF_003945725.1 Corapipo altera
CCCCCCCCACGCCGCCCCCCTCGCGCCCCCCGGGCCCCCTGACCCATCTCCGAGGGTATCTGGGCCAGGTGGGCTCGGCGGCCGAGAACCTCCTGGAGCGCCTCAGCCTCCCCGCGGCCCAGCAGCGGATCCGGTAAGGAACCCCCTCCTCCAAAATAGCCCCAAACCCCCCTCCCCGGGGCCACCCCAAAAGCCCCAATGTCTCCCTCCCTGTGCACCCCCAGGGTCGCGTACGAACAGGGCTCGGCGGCCGTGGTCACCTACACCGGGATCCTCACGGACCAGCTCTACCACTGGTGGCAGGGGGACCACTGACCCCCCCAAAATTGGGGGGCGTGGGGGGGACGCCCCCCCATGTGTGTGTGTGTCCCCCCGGTGTGTGTCCCCTCCTCAATAAAGGCACCAGCTCGGGGGGGCTTGAGGGTCTTCATGGGGTGTCTGTGTGGGGCTTTGGAAGGCTCTGGGGGGCCATCGGAGGGGTCTGGGGGGCTCTGGGGGGCCTTTGGGGTCCCTATAGTGGCTCTGAGGCGGCAGAGGGGACTTTAGGGGAGCTCGGGGGGGGCTTGGAGTGTCTGTGGATATCAGATCTCGGGGTCTCTGAGGTACTCTAAATCCCAGTGCTTTACTCCAAAATCCTGCTGGCTTACCCTAAAATCCCGAGTTTATGGCAAATCCTGCTGCTTTACTCCAGAGTCCTGCTGTTTTGCCTCAAATTCCACTGTTTTGCCCCAAATCCCAGTTTTACCCTCCTTTTCCATTACTTTAAGGATTAAATTGAGGCAAAAATGCCTCTTAGATAGCGTTTTAAGGCTATAAATCAAAGAGGGAAAATGGCCGGACCCTGAGGCGAAAGGGGTAAGAAACGTGAGGGGGGAAAAGGGTGGGAAACGTGAGGGGGAAAAAGGGCGGGAAACATGAGGGGGAAAAAGGGCGGGAAACGTGAGGGGAAAAAGGGCGGGAAACGTGAGGGGAAAAAGGGCGGGAAACGTGAGGGGAAAAAGGGCGGGAAACGTGAGGGGAAAAGGGCGGGAAACGTGAGGGGAAAAGGGCGGGAAACGTGAGGGGAAAAGGGCGATAAATGTGAGGGGAGAAAGGGTGAGAAATGTGAGGGGAAGAGAAATGTGAGGGGAAAAGGGCAAGAAACGTGAGGGGAAAAAGGACCTGGGACCCCCTCACATACATACTTGTCACCCCCCCGCCCCGCACACAATGAAGCTCCGAGGCCGCTCTGGGTGTGTCCCAGGTGGGTTTATTGGGGCCAAGAGTGTCCCAGGTGGGGTTATCAGGGACAGGGGTGTCACGGCGGGGGCAGGAGGGGCACGAGCAGCCGCAGGGCCCCC
>NW_020891651.1:0-1340 GCF_003945725.1 Corapipo altera
CCTCAGGAATCCCGGGAATGCCAGGAATCCCCACCTGGACACTCCAGTTCCCTCAGGAATCCCAGGAATGAGAGGAATCCCAGGAATCCCCACCTGGATCCCCCAGAGCTTCTCCAGCTCCCTCAGGAATCCCAGGAATGCCAGGAATCCCCACCTGGACACTCCAGCTCCCTCAGGAATCCCGGGAATGAGAGGAATCCCGGGAATCCCCACCTGGAGCCCCGAGAGCTTCTCCAGCTCCGTGAGCGCCGTGTCCGTGTCCCGGACCAGGATCGTGGCCATTCCCAACTCCCGCGCCTGCTCCAGGTTCTCCGGGACCTCATCCAGCAGGATGGCCTGGAACGACCGGGATCAGCTCGGGAATCCGGGGCCGGAATGACCCCCATAATCCCTCGGGGGTTTTTTTTGGGAATTCCGGCGGCACCTCCCGCGGCTCCGCCTGCAGCTCTTCCAGGGCGCGGGAGTAGATCCCGGGATCCGGCTGCCCCATCCCGATCCGGCAGGATTCCAGCACCAGGTGGAAGTGCCTCCGGAGCAGATCCATGAGCCGGGCCCTGCGGATCCGGCCCTCGCCGTCGTCCAGCCAGTGGTTGGCCAGGACACAGGTCCGGAATCCTGGGAAAAGGGCGTCGTTCCCGCTCGGGATACGGTTGGATTTCCCCTCTTCGGTCCCCCAAAGGGGGTTTTTTGGGAAAAATCTCGGGATTCGGAGGTTCCGTGGGGATGGGAGGGGCAAAGGGTTGGTGGAGGGGTTGGGAATTCCGGGTTGGAGCTTCCCGAGGGAAGTGGGATGGGAGGGGGAGCTCGGGAATGCCGGAGGGGGGGAGGGGGGAGAGGATGGGATGGAGCAAGAAGGGAATTCCAGGGTGGGATCGACCGGGATCAGGGGGTGGGATTGACCAGGATTCCATGACGGATCCAACCCAGGAATCCCAAGGTGGATCCAACCAGGGAATTCCATGAAGGAACCAATCAGGACCTTCCCTGTGGTGGATCCAGGGAATTCCAACCCGGGAATTCCAAACCAGGAATTCCATGATGGATCCAACCAGGACCTTCCTTGTGGTGGATCCAACCAGGGAATCCCAAGGTGGATCCAACCCGGGAATACCAAGGTGGGACCAACCAGGACGTGGTGGTGGAACCCGTCCCATCCCACCCCATCCCATCCCATCCCATCCATCCCATCCCATCCATCCGATCCCATATTTATCCCATCCATCCCATCCCATCCATCCCATCCATCCATCCCATCCCATCCCACATTCCCATCCCATCCCATCCCATCCCATCCCATCCCATCCATCCCATCCCATCCCATCCCATCCCATCCCATCCCA
>NW_020891652.1:0-1339 GCF_003945725.1 Corapipo altera
GCGATGTCACAAAAGAGGATGTGATGTCACAGGGAACTGTGATGTCACAGAAGAGGATGTGATGTCATAGGAGACATGTGATGCCACAGAGGAGGATATGATGTCACAGGAAGGATGTGATGTCACAGGGAGGATGTGAGGTAACAGGAGAGCTGTGATGTCATAGGAGAGCTGTGATGTCACAGAGGACAATGTGATGTCATAGGAGACATGCGATGTCACAGAGGAGGATGTGATGTAACAGGGGAGCTGAGATGCCTCAGAGGAGGTTGTGATGTCACAGAGGAGAGCTGTCATGTCACAGAGGACAATGTGATGTCATAGGAGACGTGATGTAACAGTAGAGGATGTGATTTCACTGGAGAGCTGTGATGAGACAGGACACATGCTATGTCACAGAGGAGGATGTGATGTCATAGGAGGAATGCGATGTCACAGAGGACAATGTGATGTCACAGGAGAGCTGTAACGTCACAGAGGAGGATGTGATGTCACAAGGAGCTGTGATGTCACAGACAAGGATGTGATGTCACAGAGGAGGATCTGTTGTCACAGGAGAGCTGTGATGTCACAGAGGAGGCTGTGATGTCACAGAGGAGGCTGTGATGTCACAGAAGACAATGTGATGTCACAGAGGAAGATGTGATATCACAAGGGAGTTGTGATGTCATAGGAGAGCAGTGATGACACAGAGGAGGATGTGATGTCACAGGGAGCTGTGGTGTCACAGAGGAGGATGTAATGTCACAGAGGAGGATTTGATGTCACAGGGAGCTGTGGTGTCACAGAGGAGGATGAGATGTCACAGGGGTGTTGTGATGTTATAGGAGAGCTATGATGTCACAGAGGAGTATGTGATGTCACAGGGGAGCTGTGATGTTATAGGAGAGCTATTACGTCACAGAGGAGCATGTGATGTCATAGGAGGCCTGCGATGTCACAGAGAAGGATGTGATGTCACTGGGAAGCTTTGATGTCACAGAAAAGGTTGTGATGTCATAGGAGACATGCGATGTCACAGAGAAGGATGTGATGTTACAGAGGAGGATGTGATGTCACAGACGAGGATGTGATGTAACAGGGGAGGATGTGATGTCACAGAGGAGGATGTGATGTGCCAGAGGAGGATGTGATGTCACAGGGAGCTGTGATGTCACAGAGGAGGATGTGATGTCACAGAGGAGGATTTGATGTCAAAGGAGAGCTGTGATGTCACAGAGGAGGATGTGATGTTATAGGAGACATGCAATGTCACAGGGAGAATGTGATGTCAAAGGGAGCTGTGATGTCACAGGAGAGGTGTGACATCATGTTATAAATGAGATGCGATGTCACAGAG
>NW_020891653.1:0-1339 GCF_003945725.1 Corapipo altera
GCGATGTCACAAAAGAGGATGTGATGTCACAGGGAACTGTGATGTCACAGAAGAGGATGTGATGTCATAGGAGACATGTGATGCCACAGAGGAGGATATGATGTCACAGGAAGGATGTGATGTCACAGGGAGGATGTGAGGTAACAGGAGAGCTGTGATGTCATAGGAGAGCTGTGATGTCACAGAGGACAATGTGATGTCATAGGAAACATGCGATGTCACAGAGGAGGATGTGATGTAACAGGGGAGCTGAGATGCCTCAGAGGAGGTTGTGATGTCACAGAGGAGAGCTGTCATGTCACAGAGGACAATGTGATGTCATAGGAGACGTGATGTAACAGTAGAGGATGTGATTTCACTGGAGAGTTGTGATGAGACAGGACACATGCTATGTCACAGAGGAGGATGTGATGTCATAGGAGGAATGCGATGTCACAGAGGACAATGTGATGTCACAGGAGAGCTGTAACATCACAGAGGAGGATGTGATGTCACAAGGAGCTGTGATGTCACAGACAAGGATGTGATGTCACAGAGGAGGATCTGTTGTCACAGGAGAGCTGTGATGTCACAGAGGAGGCTGTGATGTCACAGAGGAGGCTGTGATGTCACAGAAGACAATGTGATGTCACAGAGGAAGATGTGATATCACAAGGGAGTTGTGATGTCATAGGAGAGCAGTGATGACACAGAGGAGGATGTGATGTCACAGGGAGCTGTGGTGTCACAGAGGAGGATGTAATGTCACAGAGGAGGATTTGATGTCACAGGGAGCTGTGGTGTCACAGAGGAGGATGAGATGTCACAGGGGAGTTGTGATGTTATAGGAGAGCTATGATGTCACAGAGGAGTATGTGATGTCACAGGGGAGCTGTGATGTTATAGGAGAGCTATTACGTCACAGAGGAGCATGTGATGTCATAGGAGGCCTGCGATGTCACAGAGAAGGATGTGATGTCACTGGGAAGTTTTGATGTCACAGAAAAGGTTGTGATGTCATAGGAGACATGCGATGTCACAGAGAAGGATGTGATGTTACAGAGGAGGATGTGATGTCACAGACGAGGATGTGATGTAACAGGGGAGGATGTGATGTCACAGAGGAGGATGTGATGTGCCAGAGGAGGATGTGATGTCACAGGGAGCTGTGATGTCACAGAGGAGGATGTGATGTCACAGAGGAGGATTTGATGTCAAAGGAGAGCTGTGATGTCACAGAGGAGGATGTGATGTTATAGGAGACATGCAATGTCACAGGGAGAATGTGATGTCAAAGGGAGCTGTGATGTCACAGGAGAGGTGTGACATCATGTTATAAATGAGATGCGATGTCACAGAG
>NW_020891654.1:0-1339 GCF_003945725.1 Corapipo altera
CATTTTCCCTTCACCAGTCTTATCATGCTAACAGGATCCTGCAGTTGTTCAGGGGTGAATTTCCAGATCATTGGAGGAGAAAACTTCTCCAAATACTGGTTGATGTCCTCCCACTTCCTGTGCCACTCAGCATTATCTGCTCCCAGGGCAGGCGTCCAAACAACCTCCCTAGAAGGCCCTGTTCTGACCCTAAACATGGTGTACACAGTACAGAGCAGACAAAGCAACACTAACAATAACATTATGCTATCCTTAACATCAAAAGGGAACTCAATATTTTCAAAAACTGTTGTAGCAGGTCTGAAGGGGAAGAAGGAGGTGAGAGGCTGGAAACAACCATTCCCCCCTGTTCCCCCAAAGGGCTGGGTGCAATTTTTAATGAGGTCCCAGAGGTAGCAACCCAAACCAGGACAGGTAAACAAGACTGAATACACATTTACAATGAAACTCATTGCTTCTGATGTTATGATGACATAAATATAGTATACTAATAAAGCAATTTGGATCCCTCTCCCTGGTTTTAAAGAGAGCATCAAAACAGGCAAATAGTTCCCCATCTGTGGAAATATGAACATGTTCAGATACAACATCCATGTGGATGCATCAAAGAACATGGTGATCAGGGAGTTTCTGTATCCAAACAGACAAATGCTTAAAATGAAATTGTGATTCTGACTTCTCTCTCTCTGCCCCACGATGGGCGCCAAAAATGTGCTGGTTTAAAAGTTAACCAGCAGGGGAAACCAACCCAACTCAAAAGAGAGATTACAAATCAGAATAACAATTTAATAAAATAATACAATAAGTACGACCACACGGACAAGCAACCGACCCTAACCCACAAAGCCCAAATGTACAACCCAGCACCCCAGGGCACAAACAAAACGGTGCTCCCTGGGCCCCCCCCCCGAGTCCAAAGCAAAGGGAGTGGGGAAAAACCTGTTGGTGGGAGAGCTGCTGCAGTCCGGTCAAAGTAGTGATTGCAGTTCAGTTGAGGGTGGTGGTCTCAGTCCGGCTGAGAGTGGTGAGTTGCAGTCTGGTTGAGAGCAGTGAACTGCAGTCCTCCTCTGGATCCCACGAGAGGTGGAAAGGTTCTGAAACTCCAGGTTTATATATTCTCCAACTCAGGTAGCAATGCTTAGCCCCTCCCTCAGAGCGGGGAATTCCATAAAAGGGTGTGAGGGTGCTCAGTCAGAGAATTCCACAAAAGGGCATGAGGACAGGAGCATGGGGGGGGGGGCCACCTCACAGGCCTCTATTGACAACAGTTTCTGGGAAATGGCATGGAGGGTTATAGAATACACAGTTTTGGGCTACACCCATCCAATGATGAATCGGT
>NW_020891655.1:0-1339 GCF_003945725.1 Corapipo altera
ACCGATTCATCATTGGATGGGTGTAGCCCAAAACTGTGTATTCTATAACCCTCCATGCCATTTCCCAGAAACTGTTGTCAATAGAGGCCTGTGAGGTGGCCCCCCCCCCCATGCTCCTGTCCTCATGCCCTTTTGTGGAATTCTCTGACTGAGCACCCTCACACCCTTTTATGGAATTCCCCGCTCTGAGGGAGGGGCTAAGCATTGCTACCTGAGTTGGAGAATATATAAACCTGGAGTTTCAGAACCTTTCCACCTCTCGTGGGATCCAGAGGAGGACTGCAGTTCACTGCTCTCAACCAGACTGCAACTCACCACTCTCAGCCGGACTGAGACCACCACCCTCAACTGAACTGCAATCACTACTTTGACCGGACTGCAGCAGCTCTCCCACCAACAGGTTTTTCCCCACTCCCTTTGCTTTGGACTCGGGGGGGGGGCCCAGGGAGCACCGTTTTGTTTGTGCCCTGGGGTGCTGGGTTGTACATTTGGGCTTTGTGGGTTAGGGTCGGTTGCTTGTCCGTGTGGTCGTACTTATTGTATTATTTTATTAAATTGTTATTCTGATTTGTAATCTCTCTTTTGAGTTGGGTTGGTTTCCCCTGCTGGTTAACTTTTAAACCAGCACATTTTTGGCGCCCATCGTGGGGCAGAGAGAGAGAAGTCAGAATCACAATTTCATTTTAAGCATTTGTCTGTTTGGATACAGAAACTCCCTGATCACCATGTTCTTTGATGCATCCACATGGATGTTGTATCTGAACATGTTCATATTTCCACAGATGGGGAACTATTTGCCTGTTTTGATGCTCTCTTTAAAACCAGGGAGAGGGATCCAAATTGCTTTATTAGTATACTATATTTATGTCATCATAACATCAGAAGCAATGAGTTTCATTGTAAATGTGTATTCAGTCTTGTTTACCTGTCCTGGTTTGGGTTGCTACCTCTGGGACCTCATTAAAAATTGCACCCAGCCCTTTGGGGGAACAGGGGGGAATGGTTGTTTCCAGCCTCTCACCTCCTTCTTCCCCTTCAGACCTGCTACAACAGTTTTTGAAAATATTGAGTTCCCTTTTGATGTTAAGGATAGCATAATGTTATTGTTAGTGTTGCTTTGTCTGCTCTGTACTGTGTACACCATGTTTAGGGTCAGAACAGGGCCTTCTAGGGAGGTTGTTTGGACGCCTGCCCTGGGAGCAGATAATGCTGAGTGGCACAGGAAGTGGGAGGACATCAACCAGTATTTGGAGAAGTTTTCTCCTCCAATGATCTGGAAATTCACCCCTGAACAACTGCAGGATCCTGTTAGCATGATAAGACTGGTGAAGGGAAAATG
>NW_020891656.1:0-1339 GCF_003945725.1 Corapipo altera
CACTTGCTCTGGGTTTCTGTTGGGTGAATAACGAGCAGTGGGCACAGATCAGGTCATTAATGCTGATTTCAGTGATGCTCTCTGGGGCCAGACCAGCCCATTTCCTGAGTTCAATTCCAGCCCAAGGACTGATCCGCACAAGAGAAAACCTCTGTTACCGAAGCCCCCATTCCAGCGGCACCATTCCCACCCCCGGCAGCGGGTCCCACCCCGGGCCGTGTCCCGCCGGGACCCCGCAGTCTCCGCCTGGCGGACACGGCCGGTACTGCAGCCCCGGCACCGCCGGCACCGCAAAGGACCCCCCGCGCCCCCTCCACAGCCCCCCTGCCCTCCTGACACCTCCACAGCCCCCCTGCCCTCCCTGACACCTCCACAGCCCCCCTGCCCTCCCTGGAACCTCCACAGCCCCCCTGCCCTCCCCTACACAAAGCCCCAAACCCGGGCCCTGCCCACCAAAGCAGGGACAGGGCTCGGCCTCGCTGCACCCACGGGGCAAAGCAACAACTCAGGGGACACCCCAAAATTAGCCCCTCCTGCCCACGGCTCAGAACCTCAAGTCACCTCCAAACACTCACTCTCTGCCCACCACATTACCTGAACTTTAACACACCACATTTTCCACACCTGCCCACCACTCATCACCTCAGTTGACCTCAACAGGTTCATTCACTCCCTGCAGAGAATCAACCTCCTTTATAAGCCCCAGAACTTGCCCTTCCAGCCCACAACTGATCACCTTGTTTTTAACACAAGATCTTCATTCTCTCCCCCCATAGATCACCTCAGATTTAACTCCCACATTTTTCCCTACCTGCACACTACTGATTAACTCTTTTTTACCTCCAAAGGTTCATTTCCTGACAGTCCCCTGCAGCCGGAGCTCAGCACAAAGACAGAGAGGCTTTTATTACACACAAAAATCACACACAATCACCACTGAAAAAAACTTTATTGAGCTGGAACACAAATACATTCACAGCAAGAGGTGCACACAGGACCACCCAAACTGCATCTGGGCTTGGAGGAACATCATCCTCTCAACTTATGGAGCCAGGAGAGGACATTTGGGGGTCTATCCTTGGTGACTGGATCCTCCCCATAAATTCCAGCTGCAGAAAATCTCACTGCCACACTTAGAGACCCTTCCAAGGGCTTTTCCCTTGGAAAATGCAAAGGTGAGGTGGGAGTACCTGGATCTCAGGGAACTGAGGGGAAGGTGGGGAAGGAGCAGAGAGCAAACACCTTCAGCTGCTTTTCACTCCAGCCACTCCAGCCAGTGCAGCTCCCCTGGGATTTCATGTCCAAGCCCAACAGGTGAACAAACAGCTACTCCAAGATT
>NW_020891657.1:0-1339 GCF_003945725.1 Corapipo altera
TAACTGCAAGTCCCTTGTCAGGGGGGTCACTGCACACCTTGTCCTTTCTTTGCCCTCCCCACCAAAGATGCTTCCAACAGTTCTGAGAGATCTGGCAGAGCCAGAGCTCTCCTCAGGGAATGCTTCAGCTGCTAAAAAGCTGCCCTTACACCACCTATACAAGGCAGCAAATGCTTACAGGCTGTTTTTAAAAGTTCAAATAACAGCCTTACCACACATCCAGAGGGAGCAATCCAGAGTCCACCCCATCCTACCATTCTCAGGAAGGCAGTTCATGGACTGTTTGGAGCTCAGGAGGAGTCAGGGGGCTTCTTTTGTTCCTTTCCCCTCTCCGGATTTTCTCCTTCAGAAGCAAAGGTTTCTTGGCTTTCCTTGCTCCAGGAGATGCAGCAAAGGCCATCTTTTCAATCCAATACTGCAAACTGCTCAAGATTGTCATTCAAGGTGGTTCTCTCAGGTCCTGCACTAATCAATCATCTTGGCCATTGGTTTTCTTGGCAGGTTCTTGCATTCACGTCCTACAAGCAAACCAGGATGAGCCAATTTAGCTGTTACTGCAACCAATCCAAGCTGGCATTCTGATTTCAAAGGATACTGGCTTGGCCTTACCAGGAGAGATCCCACATTAGGGGTAATACCTACAGGTTCTGCCCTCTTCCACTCTTCTGGAAGTCCACTGGCCCACACCACAGGAACAACTGCAGCTGCCACTTCAGTCAGGACCTTGCTGCTGACAGGAGTTATTCCCTGCACAACAAGAGCTGCTGCTTTGACACATTTAGTTTCAGCAATTACAGGGTCAATAGCCCCAGTTTTCCATTTCATTTCTGCCTCAACTTTTCCAGTCCATCTCTTTCTAGCAGAGGTTTGGGTGAGTTTGGCAAAGCAACAAACTGAGGAATTCCCCAGTGTTGTCCCAGTTTAACCCCTGTCACACCAATCACCTTAACACTGCCAGTCCTTAATTCTCCTGCTGTTGTGTTAAGGATTGAGGAAGTTGGACCTGTGTCTGAGCAGGACATGTGCAAACCAAATGCTGGGGACTGAACACACACCTTGCACTCCTGCAGCTCTTACCATCACATTCAAGACAAAACAGCCAATTGTACCATCACAGCTCATTTCTTAATCCCAATCCCACACTTTGCAGTTGGAGCACCACTTTTAGAACCAATTACAGTCCACTTTAGAGCTCCATGTCTAGCATGGACAGGTACACCTGGGATACTCTCAGGAATGCCTGAACCCATTGCAGGGACCTTGCTTTGAGCTCCCCAGGGCCGGGCACCCCAAGGATCTCCCCGAATAATCCTTTCGGTGCGCGCTGGAGTCCTCGGGG
>NW_020891658.1:0-1339 GCF_003945725.1 Corapipo altera
GTGCAACAGGGCATAGCTGAAAACGCCAGTTTTCAAACTACACCTAAATTACCCAAGTCCTAGTTAAAACACACTTAAAATGCACAGCCCCAGAGGCAGATCAGCTGCAGGCACGGAGCCCGACAGCCCCGGGAGCGCCCCCACCCCGGCGGTACCTGCCCGTGCCCCAAAAACCTGCCTTGGACACGTAGTACTTGTTGACACCCGAGATCCGCCGATCCCTTTCCATCAGGGTCCACTGGAAGGGGAAGCGGGCGATCCTCTTCTCCTGTGGGCACAGCGATGCCTGTTACGGCCCCGGGCAGGGCCCCCGGCGGGTTCGCCGGTATGGGGTCCCGAGGGATGGGGGAAAGGGGAGCCCCGGGAAGGAAGGAAGGAAGGAAGGGATCCCACAGGGATGCAGGGGGCTGAGGGGTAAGGGCGGTCCCGGAGGGAAGCGGAGCCCCGGGGCCGCGGGACCCGCCTCGCGCTGACCTTGCCGCCGTTGTTCAAGCGGTTTATGAACATGGTGGAGAAGCCGGGGATGCTGAGGCAGACGCCCATGATGGCCATGCCGGGCAAGATCTCGTACCACATCCTGCCGGTGCCGCTCCCGGTCCCGGTGCCGGTCCCGCTGCGCCGCTCCCGGGGCACTCCCGGCCTGCCCCGCGCCCTTCCCGGCCTGCCCCGCGCCCCTCAGCCCGGTGGGCTCGGAGGGGCGGCGGGAGCGACAGCGCTTGCGGGGGACCGGCCCTCGGCAAGGAACGAGGCCGAGGCCGAGGCCGTACCCGCGCCTCAGCCCGCCTGATCCCAATCCCGATCCCGATCCTTATCCCAATCCCGCACCCGGTGCCGGTCGCTGACACCGCCGGGACTGGCGGTGCCGGGCGCGGTGCACGCCGGGAGTTGTAGTCCGGCGGAGCCCTCGGCCCGTTTCAGGCGTAGTCTCGCGAGAGGCGGCGGCCAATGGGCGCGCGGGGGCGCGCGGCGCTGCCCTGGCCCGGGATCGGGATCCGGAGCGGGGCCGGGATGAAGGAGGACAAGGAGAACGCCAGGCCCAAGGAGCGGCGCGGGGCCGCCGCCGGGCCGGGGGCTGTGCTGGGCGCGGGGCCGGGCCCTGCCGCCGGCACGGAGGGCAGGGCCGGCGCGGCCGAGATCGACCGCCTGGAGCGGCCCAAGGACAAGAAGGAGACGCTCAGCAAGGTGGGGCCCGCGCGGCGCTCGGGAACGGGCATCCCCAAGGGAACGGGCACCCCCAAGGGAACGGGGCATCCCCCGGGAACGGGGCACCCCCCGGGAACGGGCACCCCCAAGGGAACGGGCACCCCCAAGGGAACGGGCACCCCCAGGGAACGGGCAC
>NW_020891659.1:0-1339 GCF_003945725.1 Corapipo altera
CCGGCCCCAAACACAGACATCCCCCTGCTCTGAGCGGGAGCTTGCGTGAGGGACCATCCCTGCGGGGTGAGCTGCCGTGCCACGGCCATGGGGTTGCACAGGGGACGGCAAAATGGCAGAGATGGTCCCAGGATCCTGAGAAAATATCTCTAAAAGCTCTTGCTTGAACAGATGTGGCCCAGGCAATGCCAGGTCTGCTCGCCGTGCCGTGCTGAGCCAAGGGGCCCCAGCTGGCAGAGGGACAGGGGTGCTGTGGCTGCTGGAGGTGCCGGCAGGGCTGGAGGAGCCAGGGCAGACCTGGGGGCTGGAGGGACTGGGGGGCAGGGAATGCCGAGGGGCCAAGGCAGATGGGACTGCCATACCTGCTGGTGGGGCAGAGGGAGCTGGCAAGGGCTGCTGCTTCTGGCCAGGCTGTTGGCCGAGGTTGGCTGATCCTGCGAGAAAGAGCAAACGCTGGAGGTCACATGCCTGTCGAGGGATGTTGGGCGCTCAGAGGACTGAGGAGGAGGAGGGGAAGGGGCAGAGGAGCAAGGGTTGTGAATGTCCCCGCCGTGCGTCCGGGGGCTTTTGGGCTCAGGGTCTGTCCTCACCTGTAGGGCAGGAGGTTCTGGGGGAGACAAATGGCTGCAGGAGCTGGGCTATGGCTGAACTCCAGCTCACGCAACGCTGCCACAGAGCTGACAGGGCCATGGTCAGTCAGCTTCGGCGGCCGCACAGTTCTGTTGACTGGACCCGGGTCTGGACGCTCCTCTTGGAGCGTCTCCAGGGACGGAATGTTGGGGCTCCCATTGTTGTGTCATAGAGGCAGCAACAGTGCTGGCGCTTCCCTTGTTCTGCCCCACCCCCAACAGCTTTGCCAGCTCTTTGTGGGGAGAGGAAGGGTTAACCAAAGAGTTAGAATCACAGAATATCCTGAGCTGGAAGGGACCCACAAGGACGGTCCAGTCCAAGTCCCGGCCTTGCACAGGACAGCCCAGCAATCCCACCAAGTGCCCGAGAGCGTTGTCCAAACGCTCCTTGAGCTCTGGCAGCCTTGGGGCCAAGACCACTGTCCTGAGGAGCCTGTTCCAGTGGCCGACCATCCTCTGGGGGAAGAAGCTTTTCCTAATATCCAACTTAAGCCTCCCCCGACACAGCTCCAGCCATTCCCTGGGGTTCTGTCCCTGGTCACAGGGAGTAGAAATCGCTGCTGCCCCTTGGCGGGAAGCTGCAGCCCCCCCATGAGATCTGAGCTCAGTCTCCTCCAGGCTGAACAAAGCCAGTGACCTCAGACCTCAAGGGCAAGGTCCTGTACCCGGGTCAGGGCTTGGCTGGTGCCACCTGGCGCAACATCAACTTC
>NW_020891660.1:0-1339 GCF_003945725.1 Corapipo altera
CTCTGTGACATCACCTCCTCCTCTGTGATATCACATCCTCCTCTGTGACATCGCATGTCTCCTATGACATCACATCCTCCCTTGTGACATCACACCTCCCCTGTGACATCACATCTGTCCTGTGTTTATCATATCTCTCCTGTGATATCACATCATTCCTATGACAACATCCCTTGTGGCTGCCTGGGGTTTTTTCCAGTCATAAATATTATCACAAAAAAGAAACTCTGTCTTTTATACAGGCAGGAAAACTGGAATTGTTATGCCTTCAAATCTTCAGCAAAATCCACGATTCAAACTATGAGCACTGCTCTTCTCTCGCCACTGAACCAGTTGTAGGTGGTTGTGATTTAATAAAGCAGCAACAATTGGCCCATACACATGGTGTCCTTCTGTGGTGTTTTAGAACTGACTCCCTGCCAAGTCTCCAAACCCCACCGCAAGAGCTCCATACCCCCAAAGCAAGGGAAAAGGAAAAAAAAAACACAAGAGAACAGAAATAAGAGAAAGCTAAAGCAATATATAAATATATTTACACTTATATTACATTTATATACAAAAACTATATACACATAAGAAAGAAACCCCCAACACCCGAAAACAGAAAAGTAAAGGGGAAAATGGGACAAAACAAACAAACAAACAAAAACAGGTATACACACTCAATAAAGAAATAGCCAAACAAGACCATAATACTTTCCTTGAGAAAGCACAATCATGCCCAACGCCACTGCAACGCTACTGGACCCCGGCTCAGCAAAAACAACCGGCCCCGTAGGCCCGACCAGGCCTCAGCTCCCCCACAGAAGTGAGACCAGCCACGGGAGTCTGTTGTCTCCAAACCTCACCGGAAGAGAAGAAGAGCCTTCCCTGTCTGCCTATGTATATATTTGATTACATAAAGGAATAGGATGGAATACTTACTTCCTTCTTTCCTGGTTGCCGGGAAGGAAGGTCTAGACTCAAAACCATTACACCTTCAGATGCTCCGCATCCTGAGCAGAATTCGTCCTGCTTGTCCTGTCCTGCTGCCTGCAGGACAACTTCCCCCTCGGCACACCCCCAGCCCCAGCCTTGTTTGGGAAGTTGAGCTCTGGCTGAGGCTTTCCCCAGGAGAAGCCTCATTTGTCTCTCCTCAGGGCAGTCCCCCCAGCACGCAGTGGGGATAGGGCACAGAATGAGTGGCCCCAGCTCTGCCTCCCCAGGGGTGTCCAGGCATCCCACGAGGCAGCTGCTGTTGCTGCATCACCACCTCCCCTCACCAGAATGGATTTGGAAGGCTTTCCAAGCACAGGGAGCCAGAGGGGACCAGAGGGAAACCTCAGGGCTCCCAGAGGGA
>NW_020891661.1:0-555 GCF_003945725.1 Corapipo altera
CCCCCCAATTTCCCCATTTTCCCAATTTTCCCCATTTTTCCCAATTTCCCCCCAAATTTCCCCATTTTTCCCAATTTTCCCCATTTTCCCAAATTTCCCCATTTTTCCCAAATTTCCCCCAATTTCCCTGTTTTCCCAATTTTCCCCATTTTTCCCAATTTCCCCCCAAATTTCCCAAATTTCCCCATTTTTCCCAATTTTCCCCATTTCCCCCAATTTCCCCATTTTCCCAAATTCCCCCATTTTCCCCATTTTTCATAATTTCCCCCCAAATTTCCGCATTTCTCCATTTTTCCCAATTTCCCCATTTTTCCCAAATTTTCCCCCCAATTTCCCCCCATTTTTCCCAAATACCCCCAATTTCCCCATTTTTCCCAAATTTCCCCATTTTCCAAAATTCCCCATTTTTCCCATTTTCCCCATTTTCCCCATTTTCCCCCATTTTTCCCCATTTTCCCCATTTTCCCAAATTTTTCCCGTTTCCCCACAAATTTCTCCATTTTTCCCAATTTTCCCCATTTTCCCAAATTTCCCCATTTCCCCCCAATTTCCCCA
>NW_020891661.1:655-1339 GCF_003945725.1 Corapipo altera
CCATTTTTCCCAATTTCCCCATTTTCCCCAAATTTCCCCCATTTTCCCCAATTTCCCCATTTTTCCCAAATTTTCCCCCCAATTTCCCCCCATTTTTCCCAAATACCCCCAAATTCCCCCATTTTCCCAAATTTCCCCATTTTTCCCAATTTCTCCCATTTTCCCCATTTTCCCCCATTTTCCCCCATTTTTCCCCATTTTCCCCATTTTCCCAAATTTTTCCCATTTTCCCCCAAAAATCCCCATTTTTCCCATTTCCCCCATTTTCCCAAATTTCCACATTTTTCCAATTTCCCCCGTTTTTCCCAAATTTTCCCCAATTTCCCCATTTTTCCCAAATTTCCCTATTTTCCCCAAATTCCCCCATTTTCCCAATTTCCCCATTTTTCACAATTTCCCCCCAAATTTTCCATTTTTCCCATTTTCCCCGAATTTCCCGATTTTCCCCAAATTTCCCCAATTTCCCCAATTTCCCCAATTTCCCCAATTTTTCCCCCATTTTTCCCCAATTTCCCCAATTTCCCCAATTTCCCAATTTCTCAATTTTTCCCATTTTCCCCATTTTTCCCCCATTTTTCCCCAATTTCCCCCGTTTCCCCCCCGCCCCTCCCCCACTCACCGTAGGAGAATCGATCCCACTCGGGCGGGGCCGCTGTGGGGGAGGGGCCGAGAGTGGGGGAGGGG
>NW_020891662.1:0-718 GCF_003945725.1 Corapipo altera
GGGGGGGGGGCGTGGTGACGTCACAGCTGTCCCGGCAACGTCACCGGCTCGCGATGATGTCACAGCGGACGCGATGACGTCACAGGTGTCAGATGACGTGACGGGCCAGTGGTGACGTCACAGGGGTCACGATGACGTCATCAGGGGCCTGGCGATATCAGGAGACAGCGATGACGTCACAGGAGCCGTGGTGATGTCGTGGCAGTTGTGATGACGTCACAGGGTGCCCTGGTGACATCACAGGGGAGGGCGGTGGTGTAACGGGGCCCGTGGTGACGTCACAGCCGTTCCGGTGACGTCACGGGTAGTGTTGACGTCACAGGGGACGTCGTGACGTCACGGGTTGTTGTGATGACGTCACGGAAGTCGTAGTGACGTCATAGGCGCCCCAGTGATGTCACGAGGTAGGGATGAGGTAAGAGGTGATGTCATGAGTGTGGCTGTGATGTCACAGGTGGCTGTGATGATGTCATAGGGCGACCCAGTGGTGTCACGGGAAGGTTTGATGACGTCACAGGGGTCATAATGACGTCGTGGAGCAGCCATGACATCACAGGGGTTGTGATGACATCACAGGGCTCTCGGTGATGTCACAGGTGTCCCGATGATGTCACGGGGCAGCGATGACATCACACGGGGACGATGGTGTCACGAGGGTTGTGGTGACGTCATGGGGAGGCCATTGATGATGTCACACATCCCGATGACGTCACCGATG
>NW_020891662.1:818-1339 GCF_003945725.1 Corapipo altera
CCCCCCCCAGGCCAACTCTCCCCCCGTCATCGTCAACACCGACACCCTGGAGGCCCCGGCCTACGTGAGTCACCCCAAAACACACCTGGGGACCCCGAAACCCACCCCGGGAACCCCAAAATATACCTGGGACCCCCAAAACACACCCTGGGAACCCCAAAATACACCTGGAGACCCCGAAACCCACCTGGGGACCCCGAAATATACCCTGGGACCCCCAAAACCCACCCTGGGACCCCCAAAACACACCCTGGGGACCCCGAAATACACCTGGAGACCCTGAAACCCACCCCGGGAACCCCAAAACCACCTGGGACCCCCAAAACACACCCTGGGGACCCTGAAATAGACCTGGAGACCCTGAAACCCACCTGGGACCCCCGAAAGACACCCTGGGAACCCCAAAACCTACCCTGGGAACCCCAAAATCCACCCTGGGGACCCCAAAATCCACCTGGAGACCCTGAAACCCACCTGGGGACCCCGAAATACACCCTGGGAACCCCAAAACCTCCCCTGGG
>NW_020891663.1:0-541 GCF_003945725.1 Corapipo altera
GTCCAGGGGTGCCCACCTTGTGCCTCTGGTGCCCCCCAAAAGCAATGAGGGTGTTTTGGGGTACCCACCTTGTGCCTCTGGTGCCCCCAGAGGCCGTGGGGTGGGGATGGGGGTCCAAGGGACATTTTGGGGTGCCCACCTTGTGCCTCTGGTGCCCCCCAAATGCGATGGGGATGTTTGGGGGTCCTTGGGGGCCCAGGGGGTGTCTGGGGGTACAGGGGGTGCCCACCTTGTGCCTCTGGTGCCCCCCAAACGCAATGGGGGTGTCTGGGGGTCCCTGGGATGTTTGGGGGTACAGGGGGTGCCCACCTTGTGCCTCTGGTGTCCCCTAAAAGTGATGGGGGTGTCTGGGGGTCCAGAGGATGTTTTGGGGTGCCCACCTTGTGCCTCTGGTGTCCCCCAAAAGCAATGGGGATGTTTGGGGGTCCCTGGGGGCCCAGGGGATGTCTGGGGGTACAGGGGGTGCCCACCTTGTGCCTCTGGTGCCCCCCAAAGGCAATGGGGGTCCCTGGGGGTCCCTGGGGGTACAGGGGATGTCTGG
>NW_020891663.1:641-1339 GCF_003945725.1 Corapipo altera
GGTGCCCACCTTGTGCCTCTGGTGCCCCCAGAGGCCATGGGGTGGGGATGGGGGTCCAAGGGACATTTTGGGGTGCCCCCCTTGTGCCTCTGATGCCCCCCAAATGCAATGGGGACATTTTGGGGTGCCCACCTTGTGCCTCTGGTGCCCCCAAACGCAATGAGGGTATTTTGGGGTGCCCACCTTGTGCCTCTGGTGCCCCCCAAACGCGATGGGGATGTTTTGGGGTTCCAGGGGACATTTTGGGGTGCCCACCTTGTGCCTCTGGTGCCCCCCAAACGCGATGGGGATGTTTTGGGGTTCCAGGGGATGTTTTGGGGTGCCCACCTTGTGCCTCTGGTGCCCCCCAAACGCAATGAGGGTATTTTGGGGTGCCCACCTTGTGCCTCTGGTGCCCCCCAAACGCGATCCTCCGGGCGTCCTCGACGTTGTCGCAGACGAGGGCGTTGCCGCAGGCGAACTGCAGAGCCTTCTTGATGTGGGGGGGCTCATAGCGGATCACATCGATCACCAGCTTCGCCCCCCGCAGCTCCCGCAGCTTCTCGTCCGTGGGCTTCACCTGCACCCCAAAAACGGGGGGTCAGGAACCCCAAAATAGGGTCAGAACCACCCCAACCAACCCACCGCAGCTCCTGTAGCTTCTCGTCCGTGGGCTTCACCTGTACCCCGAAAATGGGGTCAGGAACCCCAAAAATGGG
>NW_020891664.1:0-1339 GCF_003945725.1 Corapipo altera
CACCTGGCTGGCACCTTCCTGCACTGACATCTCTGCGTCCTCCCTGGCTCTTCCTGCACACACAAAGCCTTGGGCTCATCCAGATTCCTTCTTTGTGACATATTGCACCACAACACCGACCTTGGAGGGAAAGTTCATACTTCTTGTCACCAGTCTAGGCCACCCCAGGTGCTCTTGGTGGCACTAGTTCTTTCTTAGGCTGTTTTCTGACAGGAAGAAAAGCTCCACCACCTCTGACACCCCCCTTCCAGACCTCTCAGGCTGCTCCTCTACTGTCCTCAATCTTTGCACCACTGACCCCTGAGTCCTCAGCCTCTATATACGGGTCATGTTCTTGAGGCCCCAAATTCCATCCTGAGGGATCTCTGGGACCATTCCAAGGTTTTGGAAGATGACAATAGAGTGCTCTTCTCCCAGGAAATGCAGAGGGACACTTTTTTCCAAGGGTTTTCTTGGTAGAATGAGGCACAATATCTTTAAACTTTCTGGCACAAGGGAGCCCTGAGCTCTGGGTATGGAGGGAGCTCCAAGTGCCAACCACTGGAGTGGGAGCTACAAATCATCAGGGTTTGTGTTCTTTGGAGGGCCAGACACTGGTGAGACTGCTGTGTGTGTGTGCACATGGAAGGACTTGAAGGGCATGATGAACTGTCTCAAAACACTGACTCCTTCTGGGTGACGTGTTGGATCACAGAACTGCCCTTGGAGGGAAATTCTTCTCTCCTCATGCCAACCTGGACCTCCCCAGCTGCACTTACCATTAATTCTTTCTTTCTCGTGCTGTTTTCTGCTACAACAAAAGCATCCACCCTTTCTGAAGTGACTCTTCAAGCACTCCCAGGGTTCTTCTCTGCTGTCCTCTGTCTGCACACCACTGAACTCACCACTCCTTTGCCCCTGTAGAGTGGTTATATGTTTGAGACCTCCAAACTCCTTCCTGGGACATCTCTGAGCACTCTCCAAGGTGTCTGCAGATGAAAACATGGTCTAAGATAGTCACAGGGATATGTTTTACCAAGGGCTATAGTGGTAGAAGATGGGACAATGGCTTTGAACTGAAATAGGGGAGCTTTATACTGGATAAAATGAAGAAATACTTACCAATGGGACTGGCAACAACTGAAAGAGAAGAGGATGTCCCATCCCTGGATTTGTCCAAGGTCTGGAACTTTGAGCAGCCTCAATTAGTGAAGATGTCACTCTCCATGTCCAGGGACTTGGACCACATGAGCTTCTATGTCCCTTCCAAGACAAACCACTCTGTGATTTTTTGGGTGCCAAACTCCCTCTCCAAAGAATTTCTGTTGCTAGGACATGAATTACCATGTTTTTGCAGACC
>NW_020891665.1:0-1338 GCF_003945725.1 Corapipo altera
CACTTGCTCTGGGTTTCTGTTGGGTGAATAACGAGCAGTGGGCACAGATCAGGTCATTAATGCTGATTTCAGTGATGCTCTCTGGGGCCAGACCAGCCCATTTCCTGAGTTCAATTCCAGCCCAAGGACTGATCCGCACAAGAGAAAACCTCTGTTACCGAAGCCCCCATTCCAGCGGCACCATTCCCACCCCCGGCAGCGGGTCCCACCCCGGGCCGTGTCCCGCCGGGACCCCGCAGTCTCCGCCTGGCGGACACGGCCGGTACTGCAGCCCCGGCACCGCCGGCACCGCAAAGGACCCCCCGCGCCCCCTCCACAGCCCCCCTGCCCTCCTGACACCTCCACAGCCCCCCTGCCCTCCCTGACACCTCCACAGCCCCCCTGCCCTCCCTGGAACCTCCACAGCCCCCCTGCCCTCCCCTACACAAAGCCCCAAACCCGGGCCCTGCCCACCAAAGCAGGGACAGGGCTCGGCCTCGCTGCACCCACGGGGCAAAGCAACAACTCAGGGGACACCCCAAAATTAGCCCCTCCTGCCCACGGCTCAGAACCTCAAGTCACCTCCAAACACTCACTCTCTGCCCACCACATTACCTGAACTTTAACACACCACATTTTCCACACCTGCCCACCACTCATCACCTCAGTTGACCTCAACAGGTTCATTCACTCCCTGCAGAGAATCAACCTCCTTTATAAGCCCCAGAACTTGCCCTTCCAGCCCACAACTGATCACCTTGTTTTTAACACAAGATCTTCATTCTCTCCCCCATAGATCACCTCAGATTTAACTCCCACATTTTTCCCTACCTGCACACTACTGATTAACTCTTTTTTACCTCCAAAGGTTCATTTCCTGACAGTCCCCTGCAGCCGGAGCTCAGCACAAAGACAGAGAGGCTTTTATTACACACAAAAATCACACACAATCACCACTGAAAAAAACTTTATTGAGCTGGAACACAAATACATTCACAGCAAGAGGTGCACACAGGACCACCCAAACTGCATCTGGGCTTGGAGGAACATCATCCTCTCAACTTATGGAGCCAGGAGAGGACATTTGGGGGTCTATCCTTGGTGACTGGATCCTCCCCATAAATTCCAGCTGCAGAAAATCTCACTGCCACACTTAGAGACCCTTCCAAGGGCTTTTCCCTTGGAAAATGCAAAGGTGAGGTGGGAGTACCTGGATCTCAGGGAACTGAGGGGAAGGTGGGGAAGGAGCAGAGAGCAAACACCTTCAGCTGCTTTTCACTCCAGCCACTCCAGCCAGTGCAGCTCCCCTGGGATTTCATGTCCAAGCCCAACAGGTGAACAAACAGCTACTCCAAGATT
>NW_020891666.1:0-1338 GCF_003945725.1 Corapipo altera
CGGCTCCAGCTCGTCCTCCTCCTCCTCCAGGCACTCGTCCCCCCCCCGGGGACCCGGCCGACAGCGCTGGGGAGGGGACACACGGCGTGGCAGCACCCGGGGTGTCCCCACAGAGCACCCCCGGGACAGGGGACAAAAGGGGTGGACACGGGGACACGCAGGCAGGGGACACACACGGCCAGGAGGGCCCGGGGACAGAGGGATGGGGGACAGGGGACTCAGGGACAGGAGGGTGGGGGACACTGACGGGGGGGAGATGTGGGGGGTGAGGACACGGGAGCGTGAGGAGAGAGGACTGGGGACACGGGGACATGGTGGGGGACGTGGGGACAGGGGGACACAGGGACATGGTGGGGGACATGGGGACAGGGGGACACAGTCGGGGGACATGGTTGGGGGACATGGGGACAGGGGGACACCGTGGGGGACATGGGGACAGGGGGACACGGGGACAGGGGGACGCGGGGACAGGGGGACACAGTCAGGAGACATGGCTGGGGGACATGGGGACAGGGGGACACGGGGGGGGGGAGGGGGACACACGGGGGGACATGGGGACACAGGGACATGGCTGGGGGACATGGGGACACAGTCAGGGGACACAGGGACACGGCTGGGGAACACAGGGACGTGGGGACATGGGGACAAGACGATATCACTGGAGGGGCACAGAGACATTGCTGGGGGACACGGGGCCATGAGTGGGGGACACGGGGACATGACGGGGGGACACGGGGCCATGGGGACACGGCCGGGGGACAAGGGGACGAGTCTCCCCCGGCCCAGTAGGTCCCCAGAGCCCCGCGGGGTGCGGGGGGTGACACACGACAGGTCCGCGGGGTGGGTGAGGGTTCGGGGAGGGGCTCCCGGGGGGGTCCCGGGACAGGTGTCCGTCCCCACCGAGGGTGTCCTGTCCGTCCCCACCGAGGGTGCCCCGCGTGTCCGCGGGCACGGGCAGGTGCGCGGGGGGGGGGGGGCGCGTGCCCGGTGCGTGCCCGGTGCGTGCGCGTGCCCGGTTCCCAGTTCCCAGTTCCCTGTTCCCGGTGCCCGGTGCGTGCCCGGTGCGTGCGCGTGCCCGGTTCCCAGTTCCCGGTTCCCTGTTCCCGGTGCCCGGTGCGTGCCCGGTGCGCGCGCGCGCGCCCGCTGCGTTCCCGACTCCCAGTTCCCCGCCCGTTCCCTATTCCCGGTTTCCGGTGCCCGCCCCCCCCCACTCCCCCCCCGGTGCCGGTACCTGCCATGCTCCGCTCCCGCCGCTCCCGCCTCTCTCCCCCCGGTGCGCGCGGCGGCGGCGACACGTGACGATGGGGCGGCCCCGGGGCCCCGCCCCGCCCGGGGGGG
>NW_020891667.1:0-1338 GCF_003945725.1 Corapipo altera
TGCCTTTCCCAGGTTTTTCCAAGTGCTGCCCAGCACGGGGATCCGTGTGCTGGGACAGTGATTGGCAGGAGGAAGGGGAGCCTTGGCCTCACCTGCCCAGCTCAGGTGGGTGGCACAGAATTGGGGTGGCCTGGCAAATGAACACATTTCTGAGTTCTGGAGTGCCTTGAAACCTTTCCCTGTCAGGTTTCTCTCCCTCATTTCCTGGGGTCCATCATCCCAGGTGTCTCTTCCTTTGTCCAAAGTCCAATGGCAGAGGATTGACTAACTCCCAAGGGGGATTTGGAATGAAGAAGGTTCTGTTCAAATGGGGCAAGGAATGCAGTAAGAAAAATGAGCCTCCTTTTATTGCCTGAAACAGATAGGAATGAAAATGCTGGAAAAGGTCCCATTTCATTTGTTGTCCTCCCTGGATTTTTCATGGCTAAAACTCTCTAGTGAGCAATTGAACAGAAGGGTGAAGGGCAGGAGCCTTTGACTTAATTGCCAGTGCACTTAATTGCCTTGTTCTCCTCTCTTCCAGGCCAGGACCAAGCCCTGAATGCAGCCCAGCTCTGCCAAGTGCCCTGGGCTGTGAGCAGCCAAAGGCAAGAGGCTGCAGCCCCGCCGGCCGGCGCTGGGGGCTCCTGGTGCTGCCCGTGGGGTGGGGTAAGTCAGAGGGACACGGTTCTCTCCTCCTGGTGTTGGTATTTGCTCCCTGGGCAGTGGATGTGTAAGGAAGGACGGAGTAGCAGGGAAGGGGAGTGTTTCCAAACTGTGTGAATGTTGCCCCCAGGTTTGGGATGGAGCAGCGATGGGAGTGGTTGGGTTTGGCCAGTCAGGATCAGCCATAAAGGACCCACCAGACCCTGAACCCTCACTGGACATGTCCAGCCCCTTAAGTCGTTAATTTTCCACAGAGGACAAAGTATTGGTACTTGCTTCTGATCTGTGGAGAATTTCCTTTGGAATGATTAACCAGAGAGTGTATCAGTGCAAAGCATCTTTTTGAGTCTTTTGTTTGTTTGTTTGTTTGTAATTTCCTCTCTGGCTTCAATGAGTTTGGTGTGCTCCTGTTAAGGAAGCAGCCTGTTTTTATCTTGAAATTTGGGGTGGTTTGGTTTGTTTAGGGTTTTTCCCCTCACTGACTCAGGCCTTCCGTGCACAGTCTGTGCTGTGCTACAGGACTGCTTTGGTTCTGGGTCAGAGAGAGAGAAGGGAAGTGGCTTTTCCTCATCTGCAATGTTTCCAAGCAGAAGTGGGGAGTTGTCCTGCCCCTCCCCAAAGCACTGCAGGCACCTGGGAGTAGCTGAGGGCTGGCCCAGTTCTCTGAGGCAGAATCATGGGGGAGAGGTTTAA
>NW_020891668.1:0-1338 GCF_003945725.1 Corapipo altera
TGGGATCAGTGAACGGACTTGTGGGATCCAGGGATGGATTCGTGGGATCAATGGATGGATTGTGAGATCCCAGGGACGGATTCATGGGATCCACAGATGTATTCATGGGATCCACAGATGTATTCATGGGATCCAGGGACGGATTCGTGGGATCAATGGATGGATTTGTGGGATCCAGGGATGGATTTGTGGGATCAATGGTTGCATTTGTGGGGTCCAGGGATGGATTTGTGGGATCAGTGGATGGATTCATGGGATCCAAGGATGGATTTGTGGGATCCAGGGATGGATTCATGGGATCCAGGGATGGATTCATGGGATCCAGGCCCGGATTCGTGGGCTCCATGGATGGATTTGTGGGCTCCACGGACGCACTGTGACCCCCGTCCCATCCCGTTCCCGCCGGGCCCCGTTTATTAATCCATAAAATCACAAAAACCCGCCAAACGGATCCCGGGGGGGGGGGGGGAAAAGTGTGTGTTGGGAAGGACATTCCCGGGAATGTCCCTCACCTGGCAGCACCCAGGATCTCCTGGGTGGCCAGGCGGGAGATCCAGTGGAAATCCAGGGGGAGGTGCCTCCTCCAGAAGCGCCGATCCCGCCCGTAGATCTGCGCCGGGAAGCGGGGGCTGCCTGCGGATAACAGGGAATGGCGGCGGGAGCAGGAGGAGCAGGAAGGATCCCAGATCCCGGATCCCGGATCCCCAGGTCCCTTTTATCCTTACTGATCCCGTGGAATATCCTGGCGACGGCTCTCCCGGAGAACGCCTCGTCCGGGCGGACGGACAGGAAATGTCGGATGTCGGAGCGGACCCGGCTCTCCCAATCCCGCAGATCCTGAGGGGCGGGGAGGGGGTCGGCCCTGCTCCCAGCCCATCCCAGATCCGCCCCAGATCCACCCCAGATCCGTGGGGAGGTCGTATCCCGCCTCCCAGATCCGTGGGGAGGTCAAATTCCTCATCCCAGATCCGTGGGGAGCTCAGCCCTCATCCCACCCCATCCCATCCCATCCCAAATCCATGGGGAGCTCAGCCCTCATCTATCCCATCCCAAATCCATGGGGAGCTCACATGGCTCCTCCTCCTCATCCCAAATCCATGGGGAGGTCACATCCCTCCTCCCCCTCATCCCAAATCCATGGGGAACTCACATGGCTCCTGTTCCTCATCCCAAATCCATGGGGAGCTCACATCCCCCATCCCAAATCCATGGGAAGCTTAAATGGCTCCTCCTCCTCATCCCAAATCCATGGGGAGCTCAAATCCTTCATCCCAAATCCAAAGGAGATCATATCCCTGCTCCTCCTCATCCCAAATCCATGGGGAGCTCACATCCCTC
>NW_020891669.1:0-1338 GCF_003945725.1 Corapipo altera
CTCTCTCAGTTTTTGGGTGAGGGGGTGAGAGGCAGCCCCCCCCATCCACCTCCACCCCCCCCCGAGTTGCTGAAAGGTGTTAAAAACCAAACGTCAGGTGCAATTTTTAAGGGGTTTTATGAGAGGAGAGCACGAGGGGAGGGGGCTGGGCTGGGAGTGGAGTGGGGGGGGGGGGGGGCAGAATGGGACCCTCCCCCCCCTCCTTAGCCCCCCAATCCCCACCCGGGACAAACACTAACCCCTTTTGTAGGAGGCTCCTCGATGGCTCTTTTTGTAATGACTTTTTAAGAAAAAAAAGGAAAAAAAAAAATAAAGCGAGACAAAAAATAGCGAAAACTGAACAAACCAAACCTTTTTTTTTTTTTTTGTTTTGTTTTGGGGGGGGGGGGGGGGGAGGCAGTGGTGTTATTTATCAGTGCCCCCTCCCCGAACACGTTTTTTTTTTTTTTTACCTTTGATTGTATCGTCCTACGTGTTCGGGGAGGGGGCACTGAATGTCTCACCTTTAGTGCTTTATATATATTTTTTTTCTTGGCTGGAAGGTTTGGAGGTTGGGGGGTGTTGGGGAGGGGGGGGCTGTGACACCCTCTCCCCCCCAGCCCCTACCCATGGACCCAGCACACTCTCCCCTGTCTTGCACGCCACGATCCCGTTTGGCAAATGTGTGGAAAATGAGCATTAAAGAGAATAATTCCCAGTTGTTTTTGTCTCTTGTGTTGGGGGGGGGGGTGTCCCGTGGATTTAGGGGGAGGTTAAGGCTGGGTTGGGCTCAGCCCTGGGGTGTGCAGGGGGGTACCCTGGGGTGGGAGAGGGGTTTGGGGGGATCCCATGGGATTGGGGAGTGGCACCATGGGGTGGGGGCTGATGGGGTGAAGGGTGGGTTGGGCTCAGTGTGGGAGGGGGGGATCTGGGCTGGGAGAGGAGCTGGAGGGTTTTGGGGGGCCCCGTGGATTTGGGGTGTTTGGGGGGGGTCCCCTGGTCCTTGGGGGGGAGGTGAAGGCTGGGCTGGGCTCGGCACTGGGAGGTGGGGGGAGCTCTGGGGTTGCACCCTGTGATGGGAGAGGGGTTGGGGGGCTCGGGGGGGATCCAGGGATCGCCCCGGGGGGGTTGGAGAGGGGCCGGGGGGGGTATGGCTGCTCTGCGGGGCTGGTGCGGCAGAGCCGAGGCTGAGGCTGGATGCGGGGTTGCCATGACAACTGCATCCCCGTCCCCATCCCTGCCATCCCCATCCCCGCCGCCCCCGGCCCGCCGAGGAGGGGGCTGCAGCCGCTGCGCTCGGCCCCCGCAGTGTGGGGGGGTCCGGGGGGGCGTTGGAGCCTCCTCGGTGCTGGGGGGGGG
>NW_020891670.1:0-964 GCF_003945725.1 Corapipo altera
CGTTCCTGCCCGAAATCACCCCAAAAACGGGGACATTGGGTCAGGGGGAGGCAGGGACAGGCGGTCCGAGCCCCGTTCCTGCCCGAAATCACCCCAAAAACGGGGATGGAGGGGTCAGGGGGAGCCAGGGACAGACAGTTCGAGCCCCACGCGGGGCCGTTCCTGCCCGAAATCACCCCAAAAACGGGGACATTGGGTCAGGGGGAGGCAGGGACAGGAGGTCCGAGCCCCGTTCCTGCCCGAAATCACCCCAAAAATGGGGTCAGAGGGTGTCAGGGTGGGACATTGGGTCGGGGACAGGGCAGGACCAGGGGGTCCCAGCTCCACGCGGGGCCGTTCCTGCCCGAAATCACCCCAAAAACGGGGTCAGGGGGGTCAGGGGGAGTCAGGGGGAGTCAGGAACAGACAGTTCAAGCCCCGTTCCTGCCCGAAATCACCCCAAAAACGGGGACATTGGGTCAGGAGGGGACATCGGGTCAGGAACGGGGCAGGGCCAGGGGGTCCCAGTGCCACGCGGGGGCCGTTCCTGCCCGAAATCACCCCAAAAACGGGGTCGGGGGTCCCCCCGCGTGAGAGGGGGGGTCACGGGGGATCATGGGGGGAGGGACACGGGGTCACACGGGGTCACACGGGGTCACACGGGGTCAGGGAGAGGTCAAGGTCAGAGCAGGGGCGGGGTTGCCACTGCTGCCCCCACCTCACCCCCCCCCGCCCGTCCCCCCCCCTGCCCCCCCCCCCCCAACCCCCAATATCTCCATCCCTCTGCTCCCAGTGCCTCCCAGTGCCCCCCAGTACCTATCAGTGCCTCCCAGTGTTCCCAGTGCCTCTCAGTGCCCCCCAGTACCTATCAGTGCCTCCCAGTGCTCCCAGTGCCTCCCAGTGCCCCCCAGTGCCTTCCAGTGCCCTCCAATGCCCACCAGTACCTATCAGTGCCCCCCCGGTGCTCCCCGTGCCCCCCAGTGCC
>NW_020891670.1:1064-1338 GCF_003945725.1 Corapipo altera
GCCTCCCAGTGCCCCCCAGTGCCTCCCAGTGCCCCCCCAGTGCCTCCTGGTGCTCCCAATGCTCCCCAGTGCCTTCCAGTGCCCACCAGTGCCCACCAGTGTCCACCAGTGCTCCCAGTGCCCTCCAGAGCCTCCTGGTGCCCTCCAGTGCCTCCCAGCGCTTCCAGTGCCTGCCAGTGCCCACCAGTGCCTTCCAGTGCCCCCCAGTGCCCACCAGTGCCCTTCCGGTGCTCCCAGTGCCCCCCAGTGCCCTCCAGTGCCTCCCAGTGCTCCC
>NW_020891671.1:0-375 GCF_003945725.1 Corapipo altera
TGGGACCGTTGTGGGGCCAGGTGGGATGTGCTGCTCTGAGGGGGCCCAGAGGGGGTGGGAGCCCCCCAAAAACCCCCTTTAGGGGGGTGGTATAAATTTTAGGGGGTTGTTCATAATTTTGGGGGGTTGTCCATAATTTTGGGAGGGTGTCATTAATTTTGGGGGGCCCTGCTCCCAGGGGGGCTCCTTTGGGACCATTGTGGGGCCAGATGGGATGTGCTGCTCTGAGGGGGCCCAGGGGGGGTGGGAGCCCCCCAAAAACTCCCCCAGTGGAGGCTGTTAATAATTTGGGAGGTGTTAATAATTTGGGGGGTGTTAATAATTTGGGAGGGTGTCAAATAATGTCTGGGAGGGGGGTCATTAATTTTGGGGGGG
>NW_020891671.1:475-863 GCF_003945725.1 Corapipo altera
ATGTGCTGCTCTGAGGGGGCCCAGGTGGGGTGGGAGCCCCCCAAAAACCTCCTGTAGGGGGGTGGTATTAATTTGGGGGGTTGTCCATAATTTTGGGGGTTTATTTGTAATTTTGGGAGGGTGTCATTAATTTTGGGGGCCCCCTTTTCCCAGGGGGGCTCCTTTGGGACCGTTGTGGGGCCAGATGGGATGTGCTGCTCTGAGGGGGCCCAGGGGGGTGGGAGCCCCCCCAAAAACCCCCTGTAGGGGGGTGGTATAAATTTTAGGGGGTTGTTCATAATTTTGGGGGGTTGTCCATAATTTTGGGAGGGTGTCATTAATTTTGGGGGGCCCTGCTCCCAGGGGGGCTCCTTTGGGACCATTGTGGGGCCAGATGGGATGTGCTGCT
>NW_020891671.1:963-1338 GCF_003945725.1 Corapipo altera
TGGGACCGTTGTGGGGCCAGGTGGGATGTGCTGCTCTGAGGGGGCCCAGAGGGGGTGGGAGCCCCCCAAAAACCCCCTTTAGGGGGGTGGTATAAATTTTAGGGGGTTGTTCATAATTTTGGGGGGTTGTCCATAATTTTGGGAGGGTGTCATTAATTTTGGGGGGCCCTGCTCCCAGGGGGGCTCCTTTGGGACCATTGTGGGGCCAGATGGGATGTGCTGCTCTGAGGGGGCCCAGGGGGGGTGGGAGCCCCCCAAAAACTCCCCCAGTGGAGGCTGTTAATAATTTGGGAGGTGTTAATAATTTGGGGGGTGTTAATAATTTGGGAGGGTGTCAAATAATGTCTGGGAGGGGGGTCATTAATTTTGGGGGGG
>NW_020891672.1:0-745 GCF_003945725.1 Corapipo altera
ACCATATGGACCAGTCAGGGACTATATGGACCAGTCAGGGACCATATAGACCAGTCAGGGACTATATGGACCGGTTAGGGACCATATGGACCAGTTAGGGACAGGGGGGACAGGAGGGACCAGTCAGGGACCATATGGACCAGTCAGGGACTATATGGACCAGTTAGGGACCATATAGACCAGTTAGGGACCATATGGACCAGTTAGGGACAGGATGGACCAGTTAGGGACAGGGGGACAGGAGGGACCAGTTAGGGACCATATGGACCAGTCAGGGACTATATGGACCAGTTAGGGACAGTATGGACCAGTCAGGGACAGGGGGGACCAGTCAGGGACCATATGGACCAGTCAGGGACAGGGGGGACAGCAGGGACCAGTTAGGGACAGGGGGGACCAGTCAGGGACAGGGGGGACAGGAGGGACCAGTCAGGGACCATATGGACCAGTCAGGGACAGTATGGACCAGTCAGGGACAGTACAGACCAGTATACACCAGGATGGACCAGTTAGGGACAGGATGGACCAGTCAGGGACAGTCAGGGACAGGGGGGACCAGTTAGGGACAGGGGGAACAGCAGGGACCAGTCAGGGACAGGGGGGACAGCAGGGACCAGTTAGGGACTATATGGACCAGTCAGGGACTATATGGACCAGTCAGGGACTATATGGACCAGTTAGGGACCATATGGACCAGTCAGGGACTATATGGACCAGTCAGGGACTATATGGACCAGTTAGGGAC
>NW_020891672.1:845-1338 GCF_003945725.1 Corapipo altera
AGGGACCAGTTAGGGACTATATGGACCAGTCAGGGACTATATGGACCAGTCAGGGACTATATGGACCAGTTAGGGACCATATGGACCAGTCAGGGACTATATGGACCAGTCAGGGACTATATGGACCAGTTAGGGACAGGGGGGACAGGAGGGACCAGTTAGGGACCATATGGACCAGTTAGGGACCATATGGACCAGTCAGGGACAAGGGGGACAGCAGGGACCAGTCAGGGACAGGGGGGACCAGTAAGGGACAGGATGGACCAGTTAGGGACAGGGGGGACAGGAGGGACCAGTCAGGGACCATATGGACCAGTCAGGGACCATATGGACCAGTCAGGGACCATATGGACCAGTTAGGGACAGGGGGAACAGGAGGGACCAGTTAGGGACCATATGGACCAGTTAGGGACCATATGGACCAGTCAGGGACAGGGGGGACCAGTTAGGGACCATATGGACCAGTCAGGGACTATATGGACCAGTCAGGGAC
>NW_020891673.1:0-664 GCF_003945725.1 Corapipo altera
CCCCAATGACCCCCTGGTGACCCCTGGTGACCCCGTCCCAGCCCCCGAGGCGGCGGAGCCCGACGGGGACCTGCCCAAGTCGTTCCTGCAGGACCTGAAGGAGCTGAAGGTTCTCGTGACCGACAAGGACCTGCTGGACCAGCACAAGAGGTGACCCCAAAAACGGGGACACCCCAAAACGGGGACACCCCAAAATAGGGATACCCTAAAATGGGACACCCCAAAAATGGGGACACCCCAAAACGGGGACGCCTCAAAATGGGGACGACTCAAAAACGGGGACACCCTAAAATGGGGATACCCTAAAATGGGGACACCCCAAAATGGGGACACCCTAAAATGGGGATACCCTAAAATGGGGACAACTCAAAAATAGGGACAGCCCAAAAACGGGGACCCTCCAAAAACGGGGACACCCCAAAATGGGGACACCCTAAAATGGGACACCCTAAAATGGGGACAGCCCAGAAACGGGGACACCCCAAAATGGGGACACCCCAAAAATAAGGGCACTCTAAAATGGGGATACCCAAAAATGGGGATACTGCAGAAATGGGGAGAGCCCAAAAATGGGACACCCTGAAAATAGGGAGAGCCCAAAAATGGGGATACCCTAAAATGGGGACAACTCAAAAACAGGGACACCCCAAAATGGGGACAACCC
>NW_020891673.1:674-1338 GCF_003945725.1 Corapipo altera
CCCCAATGACCCCCTGGTGACCCCTGGTGACCCCGTCCCAGCCCCCGAGGCGGCGGAGCCCGACGGGGACCTGCCCAAGTCGTTCCTGCAGGACCTGAAGGAGCTGAAGGTTCTCGTGACCGACAAGGACCTGCTGGACCAGCACAAGAGGTGACCCCAAAAACGGGGACACCCCAAAACGGGGACACCCCAAAATAGGGATACCCTAAAATGGGACACCCCAAAAATGGGGACACCCCAAAACGGGGACGCCTCAAAATGGGGACGACTCAAAAACGGGGACACCCTAAAATGGGGATACCCTAAAATGGGGACACCCCAAAATGGGGACACCCTAAAATGGGGATACCCTAAAATGGGGACAACTCAAAAATAGGGACAGCCCAAAAACGGGGACCCTCCAAAAACGGGGACACCCCAAAATGGGGACACCCTAAAATGGGACACCCTAAAATGGGGACAGCCCAGAAACGGGGACACCCCAAAATGGGGACACCCCAAAAATAAGGGCACTCTAAAATGGGGATACCCAAAAATGGGGATACTGCAGAAATGGGGAGAGCCCAAAAATGGGACACCCTGAAAATAGGGAGAGCCCAAAAATGGGGATACCCTAAAATGGGGACAACTCAAAAACAGGGACACCCCAAAATGGGGACAACCC
>NW_020891674.1:0-1338 GCF_003945725.1 Corapipo altera
CCTGCCGGGCTGGGGCTGGGGCTGCCTGGGGAGTTGTCTCTCTTCTTTCTCTCTTTCTCTCCCTCACATCGTGAATTCGTCCCTTGCCTTCTCTCTTCCCTTGCACCCGAGCTCTTTTTCCAAAGCTCACTGCTGTGTGCTTATCCAGTAGCTCAGGCACTAAAAGACCACCGTCCATGCCAATGATGGATTTTACTTTTAAACTAGTCGGAGTTTTTGGGGACTTTTGGACTTTGGGTTTTTATTTGGAGCATGAGCATTTCCAAATCTTGCGGGCTCCCTTCTCCTTAAGAGTGCAATGTCTGAGCGAGCTGGTTGAGCGCAAGGTGTCCCTGCCCATTGCAGTGGGTTGCAACTCCCTGGTCTTTAGGGTGTCTTCCAAGCCCAAGCAGTCTGTGACTCTGGGAAGGAGGGTTTTTGCCTCCTGCCCCCAGCAGGAGGCCTCCATTCAGCCTTTTCTTTTCATGGACTTCCTTCAGGCTGCTGGGGGGAGGGTGCAGGACACCCTTGACCTTTTGTTTTCTTGCGGCACTGCTACTGTCTCCCTGTCTCCGGGAGGCCAGAGCATGGCTCCCCTAGCGCATCTCCTCCTCTTGGATACTTTGGAACCTTTCTAGCTCCTCTCGCAGCTCCACCAGCAGGCGCAGCAGATCAGCCACCTGCTCACACCTGCACAGCTGCTGCCTCTGCTGCCGTCCAACAGCAGCACCAGCTCTGGCACTCCCTGCAGCCCCAAAGCTGGGCGGTTGCAGGTTTGCGTGGCAGCTGCCACTGCCTTGACAGAGCCTTTGCGATAGGGGCGGGGATGTGTCTGTCAGACGAGTGGATCTGGTGGCTGATCTACCTGCCAGAGGCTGATGAGCCCCCAGGGCACCCCTGGAGCTGGTGGCTGTCTGCACCCTCCCTGCTGTGGGGGCAGAGTTGCTGCTGAGGCGGAGCTGCGGCGCTTCCCGCTGGGGGACGGGGGCCCAGGACACCACCTGCAATCCCAGCGGATGTGCTGAGTTGGAAGGCACCCCCAAGGATCCTCCGGTCCAAGCCTTAGCCCTGCACAGGACCATCCCCAAGAGCCACAGCATGTGCCTGAGAGTAGCATGCCAATCCTTCTTCGACTCTGGCAGCCCTGATGCTGGGACCACTTCCTTGACTAGCCTCTTCCAGTACCTGTAAGCTAAAACATACGCAGGTATTCTTCCCAAAGTTGCCAAAGCAGTGGAAGGATGAAAAAAAAGTTGCTTTCAGGTGCAAGACCACTCCTCAAGGACGCTGCATGCAAAGGGCCCCCAGGGGTCAAAGGCCATGCCCCACCTTCTCCAAGGCTTTTGGCATCTTCTCTCT
>NW_020891675.1:0-1337 GCF_003945725.1 Corapipo altera
TCAACACCTGGGGAACCAAATTCAGCCCGGGGCACAAAACTTCTCCCTTCCGGGATGCAACCGGTCAAATCCCAAAATCCAGGAGCGTTTTGGAGGCTGGACTTGGAGGGACAAATGGTGGATAATTAATTCCGAGGGGTTTTTTTGGTCACTGGGGGCTTTTCAATGACTTCTGGGAAACTGCCCTGGCTTGATTTGTGGCATTATTAGAAATCCTGGTTGGAAAACCTCTGGAGAAGCTGCTCCACAGAGTAATTCATCAGGATGCTTCTGCTCAGACATTATTTGGTTGGTTTTTAGGGTTTTTTTGTGTCTTTCCCCCCCCACACCATTCCTCCCCAAATCCTGCCCTGGGATTTGTTTCCAGTTTGGGTTTTTATTTTAGGAGTGGTGGATCATCTCGTGGCAGTTATGGAATGGGAGGAAGGACTTCCCAAATGTCCTAAATGAGCATTTTTGGGGTGTTGTCACTTGGTTTGACCGGGGGGGTTGGCACAGATTATTCCTGATCATGGCACTGCCACATCTTCTCTCAGGGAAGGAATTCCATGGAAAACAGGCTGAAATCCGCCTGTGACACCCCATTTTCCATGTCAATCCTGAAGTTCTCCCTGTGCCGGGCACTGCTGAGGCCTCTGGAATTCTGGGATTGGTTTTGGACCCCTCACAAAAGAGACATGGAGGGGCTGGAGTGTGTCCAGGGAATGGAGCTGGGAAGGGGCTGGAGCAGCAGGAGGGGCTGAGGGAGCTGGGGGGGCTCAGCCTGGAGAAAAGGAGGCTCAGAGGGGACCTTCTGGATCCCTAGAATTCCCTGGAAGGAGGTTGGAGCCGGGGGGGTCGGGCTCTGCTCCCAGGGAACAAGGGACAGAAGGAGAGGGAACGGCCTCCAGCTGTGCCAGGGGAGGCTCAGGTGGGATATTATGGAAAGTTCCCTCCTGGAAAGGGTGGTGAGGCCTTGGCAGGGGCTGCCCAGGGAGGTTTGGAGTGCCCAGCCCTGGAAGTGTCCAAAAATCCTGTGGATGTGGCACTTGGGGCCGTGTCCGTGATGGGGCCGAGTGGATGTTTGGACTTGATCCTAAAAGTCTTCTCCAGCCTCGCCAGGGATGGTGGAGATCCCAGGAAAGGGGTGTGGGAATATTGTGCCTGGGGTGTCCCCTCTCAGCAACACAAACCCACCCATGGAACAGATCCTGGGGATGGAGGCAGAGGCAGGGAAAAAAATCCAGAGGGAAGTCGGTTTGCCTTCCCTGCCTTTGGCAGAGCCTCTGGAGACGCTCCAGGGAGCTGCAGGCTGGGCTTGGACTCGGAGTTAATGAGGATGGGACAGGGCTGGAGAC
>NW_020891676.1:0-1337 GCF_003945725.1 Corapipo altera
GCAGGTGCAGCTGAGTGGGGCTGGTGCACAGGGCAGTGATGCTGTGCAGTGATGCTGTGCTGGGTATCATGTTCTGAGAGCTTGCTAAGAGAAAGTAGCAATTTTTATGCAATAAATGGCACAAACCACAGAAAACTGGCAGAAACCCACAAGTTGAAATAATCACAAAAGTTTTGAGTAGAAATTACTAATGGAAATATGGGGTGAATATAAAGGTAATTGGGATAAATTACTGAGAGAAATGAATACACTCATGAGAAGCACAAACCCCAAAACTTTCAGGGTTTTCTTTTTGACTCAAGCCATGCAAATCACAGAAACAATGAAACCATTTATCCACATACCAGCAAATGCTTCGAGGGTGACAATAGTGCCTCAAGGGTGACAATGGCCACAGCAGTGGCAGCATATGAAGTGACATTGGATTGCTCTGGAGAGTGACAAGCTTCCATCCTGGGAACTGGGAGCAGTGCTGTGCTGGACAAGGGGGCTGTTGCACCAATGCCAAACACAGGTCAGCGTCTGCTGTTGCCTGAGTGTCAGATGTGGAAAGAGAAGCTTTATAGAGCTGCTGGTGGGGGGATTTTGGTGCCACTCGTCTTGAGAGCAGGGCAGGTGCAGGGATGTAAATGTGCTGGGTATCCCCTTACCTGGTGTCAGTGTCAGTGTGCAGGATTTGCATGTTGGTTCAGGAGGGCTGTGTTGGGTGGCACAAAGAGTGGAGATGTTTTTGTGCAGAGGACAGTGTTGTGATTTTGTGGGTGACCCTTGTTTGATCCCTGTGAGGATTTCGGATCTGGGTTCTTCTGTCCCTTGGTTGCCTACAATGAACTAATTAGTTTTGCCTGCAGTTATTCAAAAATATTATTTCTTTTGATAATTGTTGTTGTTGATGTTAGGCAGTGCATTGCCTTGAGAGAATTTTCATTTTCTGATACTGCCTGTTCTCTTCTTTATGCTTTGCTTTGAGTTTCTTGTGCTTTTACTGACAGAATAGAAAATGTCTTGAAAGGTTGGATGGTTTTTTGCTAATTTGTTATTTTCTTACTTTATTTCTTTGTCTCTCCATTAATGTATGAGAATAGAAGTAATTTCTATTGCAACAAGTCTGAAGATAAAATGTCTGTGCTGGGACCGTGTTTGCACAGGGACACTAAATGAAAGTGTTCCACCAGCCAGACCGTGCCGTGGCTGGGGTTTAGACTCAGCTCTTTCTGTGGAATCTGACAATTTTAAAAGAATGTAATGGTATAAATTAGAGTCTCAATGCTTGGTTTTCAAAGAATAGAATGTGTGGCTCATGTCCTTGAAGTACAAGGGTTTGGTTTGAATGCAAG
>NW_020891677.1:0-1337 GCF_003945725.1 Corapipo altera
ACCCAGCTCTGCCAGCAGCGTGGGCACAGAGGTGGCAGCAGAGACAGCTCATGACCTGCCCAGTCCAGCTCCTGCCCCGGCGAGTGCCACGGACACCAAGCCGGCAGCTGCTGCCCCGGCCGGAGCTGCTGAGGAGGAGGAGCCCCAGGGGCCTCTGGCTCCTGAGGAAGAAGAGGCAGAAGGTTCTACAGCCCTCGGAGAGGAGGTGCCATTGGCAGAGACACAGAGCCCAGTCCCAGCCCCACACAGCCCCTCAGAGGGCAACGAGGCCCTGCTGGACACAAACCAGTCCATCACATGTGGGATCGTGAGGAAGGCTGTGCTTGTGATCCAGGGATCCAGCCAGGAGCCAGAGGAACAGAGAGACCTGGAACAAACTACGGCTACAGGAATGGTACCATTAGTTACAGCAGAAAGGACAGAGAGTCCAGTCCCTGCCCCACACAGCCCCTAAGAGGGCAGCAAGGCCCTGCTGGACACAGACCAGTCCATCACCCCTGAGATCCTGAGCAAGCCTGAGCTTGATATCCAGGGATCTCACCAGGAGCCAGAGGAAGAGAGAAACCTGGAACAAACCATGGATACAGACATGGTAACAACAGTTCCAGCAGAAAGGACAGAGAGCCCAGTCCCTGCCCCACAAAGCCCCTGCTCCCCCAGCAGCCCCTCACCTTCCCAGGTGAAAGCCCAGGCCCTCAGCGAGCAGCAGGAGGGAGCAGGAGGGGACTCAGTCCTGGCAGTGCAAGACACTGATGAGGGGCCCTTCCCTGGGGAGGGCATAGGCTGGAAATACTACGTTGACCAAGACATTTCCCAGTGGGAAGATGAGGGAGACCAAGAGTTGTCCCAAGAAGGCATCAACACATACCAAGAAGTATCCCAGTGGGAAGACTGCATTGAGCAGGAGCTTTCCCCTGGAGAAGTCAAGAGCTACCAGGAATTGTCTGACTGGGAAGAATAGAGTGAGGAAGAGGAGCCCCAAGGAGAAGTGAAGAGCTACCAAGAAGTGTCTGACTGGGAAGAATACAGCGAGGAAGAGCTGTCCCACGGAGGAGTGAAGAGCTACCAAGAAGTGTCCAACTGGGAGGACTACAGTGAGGAAGAGCAGTCCCAAGGGGAAGGCAGTAGCTACCAAAAACTGCCTGACCAGGAAGAATACAGTGAGGAAGAGCAGTCCCAAGAAGTCAAGAGGCACAAAGAACTGTCCAACTGGGAGGACTACAGCGAGGAAGAGCAATGCCACGGAAAAGGCAGTAGCTCCCCAGAAGTGACCAACTTGGAAGAATGCAACATGAAAGGGCAGCCCCAAAGAAAATTCAGTAACTACCAAGAACTCC
>NW_020891678.1:0-616 GCF_003945725.1 Corapipo altera
CCATCCCAAGGATTTGGGGTGTCCCAGCCCATCCTGGGATTTGGGGTGTCCCAGCCCATCCCAAGGATTTGGGGTGTTCCAGCCCATCCTGGGATTTGGGGTGTCCCAGCCCATCTTGGGATTTGGGGTGTCCCAGCCCATCCCAAGGATTTGGGGTGTCCCGGCCCATCCCGGGGATTTGGGGTGCTCCCAGATCCCTCATTTATTAGAGAACACACAGTCCTTGTGTCCAGGGCCTGGAGTGGGAATGGGGGCACAGGGAGGGGGCACAAGGGGGGTCCCATCCCATCCCATCCCATCCCATCCCATCCCATCCCAAGGATTTGGGATACTCCCAGACTCCCAGATCCCCTACAGTCCTGGCTGTCGGCCTTTTCCAGGACCTGGAATGGGAATGGGGGCACAGGGAGTGTGGCACAGAGGGCTCCCTGCCCATCCCAATCCCATCCCATTTCATCCCATCCCATTCCATCCCATCCCATCCCATCCCAATCCCATCCCATCCCATCCCATTCCATCCCATCCCATCCCATCCCATCCCATCCCATCCCATCCCATCCCATTCCCAGGGATTTGGGATGTCCCAGCTCCCTCACTCACTCGTTGGGGGACACAC
>NW_020891678.1:626-1337 GCF_003945725.1 Corapipo altera
CAGCTCCCTCACTCACTCGTTGGGGGACACACAATCCTTGATGTAGGCCTTCTCCAGGGCCTGGAGCGTCTTCACCACCGCAAACAGCTCGGCCATGTTGTCGTACCTGGGGGGACAGGGAGGGAGGGTCACATCCCGGGAAAGGGACCGGGATGGAGAACACTGTCCTGGGATGGAGAACATTGTCCTGAGAAAGGGACCAGGATGGAGAACATTGTCCTGGGATGGACCAGGATGGAGAACGATGTCCCAGGAGGGATCAGGATGGAGAACATTGTCCTGGGATGGGCCAGGATGGAGAGAAGTGGACCAGGATGGAGAATATTGTCTCAGGAGGGACCAGGATGGGGAGAAGGGGACCAGGATGGAGAACATTGTCCCTGGAGGGACCAGGAAGGACAGTGGTGTCCCAGGAGGGACCAGGATGGAGAACATTGTCCTGGGATGGACCAGGAAGGAGGAGACGGGACCAGGGTGGAGAACATTGTCCCAGGAGGGACTGGGATGAAGAAAACTGTCCTGGGATGGACCAGGATAGAGAGAAGGGGACCAGCATGGAGAACATTGTCCCAGGAGGGACAGGATGGAAAATATTGTCCCAGGAGGGACAGGATGGAAAATATTGTCCCAGGAGGGACCAGGATGGAGAACATTGTCCCAGAAGGGACCAGGATGGAGAACATTGTCCCAGGAGGGACCAGGATGGAGAAT
>NW_020891679.1:0-1336 GCF_003945725.1 Corapipo altera
CACCTGGGAATTTACCTCGATTTATTGCCCCTTGGTGTATCTTGGTCTCTGTGTTTGGGTTATTCTTCAGGCATCGTTCACACTGGGATGTAACCTGTTTTATGGTAGTGAATAATTTTGGTCCTGCTATTCTAGTTTGCAAATACTGATAAAGTGGATCTAAACTCCAATGGGCCTTCTCATGTTCTGTTTTTACAAATTGCCACATTAATTTCCCTGGTATTATTAGTTGTCCTGTTTCCAATTGCCCTCATCCATTGTCTAACAATTTGCTTTTGTTCTTTTGAATCCACCTATGATCTGATTCTTGATAATCTGGTTGAAAGTTAGGATCTAGCTCTCCTGGTACTAAAGCTGTTATAGTCACTTCTTCAGTCCTTGCAGCAGCTAATTTAGCTTCTGCATCAGCTTTCCTATTTCCTATCTCTGGAACAGTGTTACCTTTCAGGTGTCCCTTGCAATGCATTATGGCCACTTGTGTTGGGAGTTGGACTACTTCTAACAATTGTAGAATTTCTTCTGCATGTTTGACAGTTTTCCCCTGGGCAGTTAGTAGTCCTCTTTCTTTTCAAAATGCTCCATGAGCGTGCATGAAGGAGAAGGCATATTTTGAATCTGTCCAAATATTAATCCGTATGCCTTCTGCCAATTCCAGAGCTCGGGTAAGAGCTATCAGTTCTGCCTTCTGGGCTGAAGTCCCTGCTGGTAAAGGATTTGATTCGATTACCTCTTCCGTTGTGGTCACTGCATAGCCTCCCATCCTTACTCCTTGTTTCACGAAGCTGCTGCCGTCAGAGAACTAGTTGTCTGTATCTTCAAGTGGCTTTTCTTTGAGGTCTGGGCGGCTGGAGTAGACAGTTTCGATGGTCTCTAGACAGTCGTGTTTGATTGGTTCTGCTGACATTCTTCCTTCTAGAAATGAGGCTGGATTCACAATGTTAGTGACTTGAATGGTTATATCATCTGACTCATCTAGTATTGCTTGGTACTTTAGGAATCTAGAAGGTGACAACCAATGGCCACCTTTCTGCTTGAGTACTGTGGATACAGTATGGGACACTAACACAGTCATTTTCTGGCCCAATGTGAGTTTTCTGGCCTCTTCTATGTTTATGATTACTGCGACCACTGCTTTCAGACAGCTGGGCCATCCTTTGCTTACTTCATCTAACTGTTTGGAGAAATAAGCCACGGCTCTTTTGTGTGGTCCCAACTGTTGTGCCAAGACTCCTAAAGCCATTCCTTGCCGTTCATGAGAGAACAGCTAAAATGGTTTTGTTACATCGGGTAGGCCCAAGGCTGGGGCTTTTATGAGTTCTTGTTTCAGTCTCTTAAA
>NW_020891680.1:0-1335 GCF_003945725.1 Corapipo altera
CAGGGAAAGCCACTTACTGACTCTCCAAGGATGCAGCTTCTGCTCTGGGTAATTACAGGCCTGCTAGGGCAGTGAGAGAACTTTATGGGCAACAGCTGGGTAACTGGGGGAGGTCGTGTTGGGGGCTTGTTTCTCTCCTCCTTCCTCTCCTTTGGGTTTGCTTGTTTTGTTGGCCACCTCTTGGTAATAAATATTGGTTTTGTTGAGCTTTCAATGGTGTCGTGGTTTCAGCTTCAGTATGATCAGAACCCCTCCCCAATACAGCCACCCAAAGGGATGGTGGGTTGACAGGCCCAGCTCTCTGCAAGAGAAGTTGAGGGCTCTGAGCCAGAGAGGGGATGAGAGCCGGGTCCAGGCTTGGGAATTGCCGGGAGGGGAAAGGGATGTCTAAGAACAAGTCCCTTAGGAGAGGGAAGCAGAGAGGCTGAGTTTTCAGCCCAGCACAGAGATGTGCAGGGCAGAGCAGAGAAGATGCCCACAGAAGATTTTGTGCGTCCCTTCTGACAGGCACTTCTTGTCACAGCCTGTCCTCTCCATTCTGGAATAGGCCCTGGCAACCAAAGAACCAACACCCCCCACCACAGTGCAGAGCAACCCACGTGCTTTGGGCTCTTTTGTTGTCCTATCCATTCTGGCCTATCCTCTCCATTCCGGAATAGCCTCTGGAAACCAAAGAACCAAGCCCCCACCACGTGACAGTTCAACCCCATCCGTGTGCCAAGGGCTCCTTTGTGATGTCACGGCCTGTCCTCTCCATTCTGGAATGGGCCCTGGCAACCAAAGAACCAACGCCCTACAACCCCCAAGTGAAGCCCCACCTTTGTGCCATGGGCCCCATTGTGATGTCACGGTCTGTCCTCTCCATTCCGGAATAGTCCCTGGAAACCAAAGAACCAACACCCCACAAGGTCAGAATGCAGCCCCAGCCGTGTGCCAGGGGCCCCTTTGGGATGTCACAGCCTGTCCTCTCCATTCTGGAATAGCCCCTGGAAACCAAAGAACCAACACCTCACCCCCCCACAGTGCAGCCCCACCTGTCTGCCACGGGACTCTTTGGGATGTCACGGCCTTTCCCCCAGCAAAGAAAGCCTGCAACCTTCGGGTTTCACATGCACTTGGGGGCCACCCTGGGCACTCCATGGGCAGCAAGAGCTTTCTGTGCTGGCCCTTTTTGTCTGGCAGGAATCTTTGTCCGTGTTCAATTTGGGGAGTTGGACTGGCAATTTCAGTGCAGGGCTCCTGCAAGTGAACGACAGCCCTTCCCTCCAGGAAAGAAACCCCTTACCCTCGCTCTCTTCTCCTGTTCCTTAAAACACAGCCTGCAGGGGAGCTTTC
>NW_020891681.1:0-1335 GCF_003945725.1 Corapipo altera
CCCGGCTGGGTTTGGGCTGTCAGCAGCTGTCCGGCGCTGGGCATGGAGCGTGTGCGGGGAGCTGGGGCCGTGCTGGCGGTCCTGGTGCTGCTGGGAGCCCCCCCGGCTGCGGGCGAGGAGCTGTCGGGTGAGCGGGGGGGTGGGAAAGGGGGGGAAAGAGGGGAGAAAAGAAGGGGTGGGAGCCCCAAAAAAGGGAGGGCGAGGTGGGTTGGAAGACCCGGAGTGAGGGGGAGGGGGGTGGGAACCACAAAGTCTCGGGGGAGAGCCTCGGGGGTGGGGGGAAATGGGTGGGAGAGGGGGGCAAGGGGGTGTGGGAGAGCAGGCAGAGGGGTGCCCTAGGGGTCCCTGGGTGTCCCTTGAGCCCTGGAGCGGTTCCCTGGGGCTCTGGGGGGGTCGGATCCGCAGTGGGGGGGTCCCCAACCCCCCTGTCCATCCCCGGGGGGCTGATGGGGGGGTTCCCCCCCAGCCAAGAGCCGGTGCTGGGGTGTCCGTGGGGCAGAGGGGTGTGGGAAAGGGGGTCCGGGGTGGCCCCCTGAGCTCCCAGCCTGCTGTGGGGGGCTGGGGGATGATGGGGGGGACGGGGCACCCCCTGACCCGTGTCCTGCACACACAGGGGTTTTCCAGAAGATTGCAAAGGCCGAGTGTCACTTCATCAACGGCAGATGATGAAGTGTGGGGCAGAGCGGGTGCCCTCGGTCCCTGTCCCTGGAATGACCCTGGAGCTCCTCAAACCCTCCCTGCGAATCACCCCAGACCCGTCAACCCTCCCTGTGTCCATCTCTGTGGCGTTTGGCCCCCTTCAAGTGCCCCCCAGTCCATCCCAGTCTCTCCCAGTGCCCCCCCCGCGTCTCCACCCCGCTGGGGCCACCGAGCTCACGCCCCTCAGCCAATCCCAGCGCGTCTCTCTGATGACGCTCCAGTTGCCAGGCAGACCCAAACCAAAGAGTTCCCTCACCACGACTCAGCCTCCCAGTCCCGAGCGCTTCCTTCCCAGTCCACACCAGTCATTCCCAGTCCTTTCCAGTCATTCCTAGTCCCCGTCACTCCACTCCCAGACCCTCTCAGTCCCTTCCCAGTCATTCTCACTTCACTCCCACATCTCCCAACTCTCTCCCCAGTGCCCCCCCAGCCCAGCCCCTTCTCCCCCAGTCTATTCCCAGTCCCTCCCACTGCCATCCCAGTCCCTCCTGGTGTCACCCCAATCCTTACCAACGCCCTCCCAGCCCTCTGCCCTCCCTCCCAGTGTCCCCCATCACATCCCAGTGTCTCCCCCGTCCCTCCCAGTGCTCCCCAGCTGAGCCCAGTGTCTCCCCCGTCCCTCCCAGTGCCCCCCAG
>NW_020891682.1:0-1335 GCF_003945725.1 Corapipo altera
TCCCATGTGGGTTTTGGGGCTGATTCGGGGGGTCCCAGGTGGGTTTGGGAGATCATGGGGGCATTTGGGGGCTCGCTCGGGGGATCCCGGGTGGGTTTCTTGGGGTGTCCCAGAGTGGTTTGAAGGTTCATGGTGTGTGTGTGTGGGGGTGTTGGGGGTCTCAGGTGAGTTTGGGAGGAGTCCCGGGTGGGTTTGGGGGTCCCAGGTGGGTTTTGGGGGTCCCTAGGGGGGAATTTGGGGGTCCTGGGTGTGTTTTGGGCCCCCCTGTCCCCCCTTAATGCCCCCCTCTCGCAGGCAGGCGCGGCTGAAGGGGCCGTTCCGCGAGTCCTACCTGTGCCCCGCCCAGTCCGTGAAGCCCCAAATCGACGCCCGGGAGCAGCTCCCGCGGGACAAACTGAACCCGCCCACGCCCAGCATCTACGTGAGTCCCCATTGGCTGCTGGCCGGGCCCCCTGGCTGCTGATTGGCCCCCTGGCTGGATCCCCTGCCTTCTGATTGGCTGCCTGGCAAGGGCACCTGGCTTCTGATTGGCCCCTTGATTAGGTCCCCCGCCCTCTGATTGGCCCCACTGCTGATTGGCTGGTGGGCTGAATGGGGGAGGTTTGCCTGGCTCCCATTGGCTGCTGGGTGGGTGGTGGTCTGTGATTGGTCCCAAGAGCAGGTGCTGGTCTCTGATTGGTCCATGCAGTGGGTGGTGGTCTGGGATTGGTCCTCACAGTGTGTGCTAGTCTGTGATTGGCCCCCAAGACAAATGCTGGTCTGTGATTGGTCCCCTGGGCTGTGTGCTGGTCCCTGATTGGTCCCCACGGTGGGTGTTGGTCTGTGATTGGTCCCTGTGGCGGGAGCTGGTCCGTGATTGGTCCCTGCAGTGGGTTCCGGTCCCTGATTGGTCCCCGCTGTCCCCCCTCAGCTGGAGAGCAAACGCGACGCCTTCTCGCCCGTCCTGCTGCAGTTCTGCACCGACCCCAAGAACCCCATCACCGTCATCCGGGGCCTGGCCGGGTCCCTGCGCCTCAGTGAGTCACCCCAAAACCCCACAGGGACCCCCAAATCCTGGGACACCCCCCTGACCCCCCCCCAGGCCCTCAAACCCTCCCCCCGGACCCCAAATCCTGGGGGATCCCCCTGATGTCCCCAGACTCCCCCCCCTGTTTTGGGGCAGACCTGGGGCTGTTCAACACCAAGACCCCGGTGGAGCCCCCCTGTCCCCATCTCCATCCCTATCCTTGTCCCTGTCCCTGTCCTTGTCCCTGTCCCCATCCTGGTCCCCATGGGAGCCCCCCCCCTCCCCCTGGCACCCCCCAAACCCCGTCCCCTCACCCCCTGCCCGTGTTC
>NW_020891683.1:0-1334 GCF_003945725.1 Corapipo altera
TCTGCAGTGGTTTGAACCAGGTTTTCCCCCTGAAGCTAAGAAAAGTGGTAACCCCCAGGGGGTGGTGACACTTAAGATTTGAACCAATCTGTGCTCTGGCAAAATATAAACATACCATAAGCAAAACAGAAGAGAAGGGGAGTTGTTTTTTGGGGTAGAAGAAGTAGCCATGTTGTAAGGCCACGAGGAGAGGGCAGGAGCCCTCTGGGGGACCTCTGCGCCCCCCAGCCCCCAACGGGGGGGGGGACTGCAGAGACTTGGAACAGTGTTAGACTGTTAGACTAAGTGTCTGTAGTCGAGCTGGAGACGTTTCTTCGCTGTGAGCAGCAGCGGCAGCGACAGAACTGCACTGACCGGAGAAACAGTGGCACAGAGCCAGAAGAGATAAGACGAAGCAGCAGAGGCATTACAGCCAAGCAAGAGAGAACTCCTGGAAGGAGAGAGAGAGAAAGCCAGCAGCTGAGAGACAGAGTTTTGGGGGTAAGAACTGAACCAGACCCCCCAAACTCCTTGGAGACCCCTCACGTCCTAGAAGGGAGGGGTGAAGTGCAACATGCACTGCAGAGAGGAGCTGAGAAGCTCAGAGCGTCCTAGGAAGCTGGACCAGGACGGAGAGGAATGGAGAGGGGGGTGACCTTGGCCTTTCCCCCCCCCCCTCGCCACTGCTGCCAAGGTGGCAGCCTGAAACAGAGCACAGGAGCTCTGGTGGAACTCTTGAGGAAAAGACTTTCAACTGAAAGCTGCCCAAGATGTTCTGACTCAAGGGTGAATCCCCTGAGGAAGGGACCTTCACGAAGATGCCCCTGCATTTTGTGATATGCCTGTGGTGAAGCGAGTTTTGTCCCTGCTGGCAGTCCACAGGTGAGGCCTTTGCTTGGAGTTGAAGGAGAGCTGAGGGGCTTGGAGACTCCCTTGAGTGTATTGAAAAGAGATCCAACTAAAACAATCCAGTTGCAACTGCTGCATGGAAGACAGAAGAGGAGCTGCTGCCTTAAATGTGGAAGGGATCTGTCCTTCTTCCCTCCTGGACTTTTATTTGGAGAGGAGAAGAGATCTGATCCATTGTAAATACTTATGTCATGGTAGAGATAGTTGTGATCGTGTGTATAATGTATTATAATATTTATTTATCTGTACAGTCATTGTAATATAACCCTTTCCCCCACTTTGAGTCTGGTGTGTTTTGTCTGGAAAGAATCATTTCTCACTAGGTTGAGATGTGGGAGGGGGAATAGAGCTAGGGATTTGGATTTTGGAGATCTCAAACCATGACAAGCTCTAACAACAGCAGTTGGTGGGCAGGAAGAGAGTTTGTTAGCATGAGCCCTGAGTAA
>NW_020891684.1:0-1091 GCF_003945725.1 Corapipo altera
CTTGGAGCAGCTTTGGGATCATCCCGGAGCCGCTTGGAGCAGCTTTGGGATCATCCTGGAGCTGCTTGGAGCAACTTTGAAATCATTCTGGAGCCGCTTGGAGCAGCTTTGGGGTCATCCTGGAGCTGCTTGGAGCAGCTTGGGGCTCATCCTGACCTCTTGGAGTAGCTTTGGGATCATCCTGGAGCTGCTTGGAGCAGCTTTAGGATCATCCTGGCTCCTTGGAGCAGCTTTGGGATCATCCCAGCAGGGCTCAGCTCTGCTTGGATCAGCCTGGGGCTCATCCTGACCCCTTGGAGCAGCTTTGGGCTCATCCTGACCTCTTGGAGCAGCTCTGGGCTTATCCAGGAGCTACTTGGAGCAGCTTTGGGCTCATCTTGGCACCTTGGAGCAGCTTTGGGCTCATCCTGGAGCTGCTTGGAGCGGCTCTTGGCTTGTCCCAGCACGGCTCAGCTCAGCTTTGGAGCAGCTTTGGACTCATCTTGGCACATTTGGATCAGCTTTGGGCTCATCCTGGAGCCGCTTGGATCAGCTTTGGGCTTATCCTGGAACCACTTGGATCAGCTTTGGGCTCATCCCGGCACAGCTCAGCTCCGCTTGGAGCAGCTTTGGGCTCATCCTGACCCCCTGGAGCAGCTTTGGGCTCATCCAGGAGCCACTTGGATCAGTTTGGGACTCATCCTGGCACATTTGGAGCAGCTCTTGGCTCATCCTGGCACATTTGGAGCAGCTCTTGGCTCACCCCAGCACAGCTCCACGCTGGAATTCCCTGCTCCTTTAAAGGAAAACGTGCCCAGAGTGTCTCTGCTGGACGCCAACGATCCCACAGCGGAATTCCCTGAGGATCCCGGCAGGAATCCCAGCGCCACCGAGCTCCTGGATCCCGACAAAACCCCTCCTTGGTGCAGGATTTACCGGCTCATCGGAGCAGAACGGGAAGAGCTCCCTGGGAGATGCGTCCATTGCTCCTTCTGGCTCTGGGATGGGGGGAAAAAAGCCACTTTTTGGCTAAACGAGGCCGTTAACACCGGGGAGGAATGTCAGGGAATGTCAAGGATCCGGGGAGGAACGTCAAGGAATGTCAAGGATCA
>NW_020891684.1:1101-1334 GCF_003945725.1 Corapipo altera
CCTGGGGAGGGGCTGAGGGTCCCAAATCCCTCCTGGATGGGGAATTCCTGCTCTTTTGCTTTTTATTGGAATGGTTTGAGAGGAAACCTGCTCCCTGGGGCAGCTGGGGGGGGGGAGGGGGTTTTGGGGGGCTTTTTCCAGCGTTGGGGGGGGCCCGGCCTCGGGAATGGGGGTGGGATGGGGAGAGGCTCCCCCAGCCCCATTTATTCCCTCATTCCCATGCCCATTCCCAT
>NW_020891685.1:0-1334 GCF_003945725.1 Corapipo altera
TTCAGTCACTGTTAAAATTGTGGCAAATGCTATTGAACCACTTGATAGTCGTTCAGTTGGTCAATGGTTAAGTGCTACTAATGTCTTTTGCCCCCTTATCTTTGGATCCAAATCCTTTGTGCCCTGATCCTCTTGCATCCCAAGGCTCTGTGTAAATGATTCCCTTTCATTAAAAAATATATATTTTTTGTGACGTCCACTTTAAAATCTTCCTCCTTAGATAAACAACAAAACAACTCCAATTAGCTGCAGAAGTCTTGAAGACTTGAAGACAATTAAAGGACTGAAAATAATTTGTTTTTCAGTGTTTTAATGGGTCCACAGTGTGTTTGGAGCTGCATCAGCTGTCAGTCCAAGATGGGCCATGTCAGAACTGGTGAGGTTGGGGGGTGAGGAGCAAGGTTGATCATCCAGGGTCAGTGTGGATCTCCTGAGGAGACACTCAGCATCAAGATCACTTGGAGAACACCTCTATCACCTCTCCTCTGAACTAAAAAGTAGCCATCATTGAATTAAAACAAAAAAAGTACCAATTTTGAAGACTTGTTTTGAAATTGCCTTGAAGACAATTAAAGGAAGACAAAGAGATCCTGAGGGATTTCTGCATTTTAATGAGCCCCACGGTGTGTTTGCAGCCCAGCCCATGATGCTGAGGTACTGAGAGAAGATTGAAGAAGTTGCTCAAGAAGTCAGAAGCCAAACTGCAAGTGCCTTGAAGCATTGCTGGGCCCCACTGAGGGCAGGAACTGACAAAGCCTCCCCAGGGACTCCTTGGAGCAGCTCCTTGGAGGCCAGGAGTGCAGGCAGACAAAGGCTCTGGGCAGGCCCCTGCAATGCTGAGCAAAGCCTGCCTTGGTTTTGTGCAGCACAAAGGCCAAGGCCTGAGCCCCAGGCCCTGGCCCAGCAGATCCTGTCCCTCCCGGCTGGCTCAGGGCTGTTTGGGGGCACTGGGATGGGAGGGGGAGGAACAACAAAGGCCCAAAACTGGGCAACCCCTGCCAGGCTCCTGAGGGAGGGATGAGAGAGAACCTAAGTGCAGAACCTGCCAGGAAAGTGTCTTGTGGTGGCCTGAGTGGCAGAGGCAGCTGCCAGAGGCAAGGGGACAAAGGCCTGGGTGCCTTTGGGCCTTGCAGCCCTGCCAGAGCCCTTGGCCATCTCTCCTGCAGGCTGTCCTGCCCTGGCCCTGCTGCTGCTCTGGCCTTGCAGGCTGCACACAGTCCTCCTGCTTTCCCACCCCCTCCCAGCAGCATTTCTAGACCCTCCCTGATGTCTCTGCACCAGCTCTGGCTGTTCCCTGGAACACAAAGCCAGGCCATCACCCTCTTAGTGACCTC
>NW_020891686.1:0-577 GCF_003945725.1 Corapipo altera
CCCCCCCCCCCCCCCCCCCGAGGGGTCCTGGGACACTGGGGACCCTCAGGGACACTTTGGGGACCCCCAGGTCCCCATGGAGGGTCCTGGGACTCTTTGGGGACATTTTGGGGACCCCCAAGTCACCCTTTGTCCCCATGGAGAGACCCCAGGACCCTTTGGGGGACAATTTGGGGACACTCTGGGCACCCCAAGATCCCCCTTTGCCCCTTCGGAGACACCCCAGGACCCCTCGGGGACCCCCTGGGACCCCCAGATCCCCCTGTGTCCCTACAGAGAGACCCCAGGACCCTTTAGGGACCTTTTGGGGACCCCCAGCTCAACCTTTGCTCCTACGGAGAGACCCCAGGACCCCTCGGGGACCCCCTGGCGACACTTTGGGGACCCCAGATCCCCCTGTGTCCCCACGGAGAGACCCCAGGATCCCTTGGAGACCCCCTGGGGACACTTTGGGACCCCAGATCCCTCTGTGTCCCCACAGAGAGACCCCAGGACATTTTGGGGACCCCCAGCTCCCCCTTTTTCCCCACAGAGAGACCCCAGGACCCTTTGGGGACCCCCTGGGGACCCTTTTCTG
>NW_020891686.1:677-1334 GCF_003945725.1 Corapipo altera
GTGGGCGCGGCGGGGGCGGCCTTGCTGTCGCCCTTGGTGTCCCCCCCTGCTCCCGCGGGGGGCAGGGACACCACGATGTACTTCTGGACGCTGGTGGCACTGGTGGCGCTGGTGGCGCTGGGGGGGCAGTTGGACACCAGTTTGACCAGTGGCTGAACGCTGGGGACGGTCGTGGTCACCGGGGAGGTGGCCGTGGGGGCGGGGGAGGTGCTCAGGGTGATCACCTGGGGGGGGGGGCACACACCCGTGTTCGCTGTGTCACCCCCCTTTCCCCCCCGTGCCCCCCCCCCTGTCCCCCCCCCCCCCGGTGTCCCCGCTGTGCTCTCCTTGTCCCCTCAGTGTCCCCCCCGTTGTCCCCACTGTCCTCTGTCCCTCCCCTCTGTCCCCTGCCCCACCCCGTCCCTCCTCCAGTGTCCCCCAGTGTTCCCAGTGTCCCCCCCAGTGTCCCCAGTGTCATCCCCGGTGTCCCCAGTGTACCCTGTCCCCCCCAGCGTCCCCTGTGCCCCCCATCCCTCCCCCACGTTCCCCCCGTGTTCCCAGTGTCCCCTGTCCCCCCACTGTCCCCCTCAGTGTCCCCTGTCCCCCCCAGTGTCCCCAGTGTCCCCCTCAGTGTCCCCAGTGTCCCCCTCAGTGTCCCCTGTCCCCCCCACCCCCCCC
>NW_020891687.1:0-1334 GCF_003945725.1 Corapipo altera
TTTGTGGGTGAGGGTCAGAGGAGAGAGTGGTTTGGGTGACATTGTGGAGTGAGACAAAGAGCCCATTCAAGTTGGCTTTGATAACCCTGGAATTCACTGGAAAGGCACCACGACAGGATGCAAAGAGTCCCAGAGGTTTGTGCAGGGTGTTGGTGAAGACACCTGTTGGGACACAGACCATTAGAGCACAGCTGGCAGGTTGGTGGACAACAGGGAGGCTGCATCTGCATCTGCTTCTGTCCAAGAGGAACCAAGAGGTTACCATAGTAACTGACCGTAGTGATGGGAATGTGTGGTGGTTGCCATGGTAACTGACCACAAGAATGGGACTGTATGATGGTTCCCATGGTAACGGACCATAGCAAGGGGAATGTATGTGGGTTACCATGGTAACTGGCCATAGCAACAGGACTGTATGATTGTTCCCATGGTAACCGTCTGTACCGTGAGAGGTATGATGGTTGCCATGGTAACTGACCGTAGAAACAGGAATGGTTGCCATGGTAAGTGACTGTAGCAATGACACTATCATGGTTTCCATGGTAACTGAACATAGCAACAGGAATGTATGCTGGTAGCCATGGTAACCAACCATAGCAATGGAATGTGTGATGGTTGCCATGGTAACCGACTGTACAGGGTGACTGTATGACGGTTGCCATGGTAACTGACCATGGAAATGAGAATGTGTGATGGTTGCCATGGTAACGGCCATAGCAGTGGGCATGTATGATGGTTGCCATGGTAACCCTCCATAGCAATAAGAATGTGTGGTGGTTGCCATGGTAACTGACCGTAACAACAGGAATGTATTATGGTTTCCATGGAAACTGACTGTACCAGTGGGAAGTATGATGGTTGCCATGGTAACTGACCATAGAAACAGGAATGTATGATGGTTACCATCGTAACCGACCATAACAATGGGAATCTGTGATGGTTGCCATGGTAACTGACCATAGCAATTGGAATGTGTGATGGTTGCCATGGTAACTGACCATAGCAGTAAGATTTTATGATGGTTGCCATGGTAAGCGACCGTAGCAGTGGGAATCTATAATAGTTGCCATGGTAAATGACTGTACGGGTTGGCCGTGTGGTGGTTGCCATGGTAACCGACCGTGACACTTGGAATGTACGATAGTTGCCATGGCAATGTACCATAGCAATGGGAATGTATGATGGTTTCCATGATAACTGACCATAAAAACGGGAATGCATGATGTTTGCCATGGTGACTGACTGTAGCAACGAGACTATAATGGTTGCCATGGTAACTGAACATATGAACAGGAATGTATGCTGGTTGCCATGGTAACCAACCATAGCAATAA
>NW_020891688.1:0-669 GCF_003945725.1 Corapipo altera
CCCAAATCGTCTCCTGCACCCCTAAATCATCTCCTGTACCCCAAATCTCCCCTTGCACCCCCAGGGCTGCCCCCACAAATCCCTCCCTGCACCTCAAGTCTTCTCCTGCACCCCCAGGGCTGCACCCCAAATCCCTCCCTGCACCCCAAATCCCTCCCTGCACCCCAGGTCTCCTCCTGCACCCCAAGTCCCAGTTCTGCTCCTCATGCCTCCCCTGCACCCCCAAATCCCAGGTCTACACCCAGACCTCACCCCTTAAGCCGAGCCCAAGATCTGCACCCCACACTAAGCCCTGCACCCCAAAACCCAGGTGTGCAGCTCAAAACTCCCCCGCACCCCAAACCCCAGCTCTGCACCCACGTGTGCACCCCAAACCTCCCCTGCACCCCAAATCCCAGATTTCCACCCCAAAAACCAAGCCTGCACCCAGGTGTGCGCCCTGCACCCCAAATCCCAACTGTGCACCCACGCGTGCACCCCAAACCTCCCCTGCACCCCAAATCCCAGGTTTCCACCCCCAAAACCCAAGCCTGCACCCAGGTGTGCGCCCTGCACCCCAAATCCCAACTGTGCACCCCAAACCTCCCCTGCACCCCAAACCCCAGGTTTCCACCCCAAAAAGCAAGCCTGCACCCAGGTGTGCGCCCTGCACCCCAAATCCCAACTGTG
>NW_020891688.1:769-1333 GCF_003945725.1 Corapipo altera
CCCCCCCCCCCCCCCAACCCCGAACCTCCCACCCCTCTGCCCTCCTGCCCGCCCACTTTGGGGACCCCTCCCGCTTCTATTCCCCCCCGACCCCCCAGTTTGGGGGTGCTCCTAAACCCCCAAATGGCCCTTTAATGGGGCGGGGGGCGCGTCTCACCCTCGGCTGCGCTCGGGGCCGCTCGGCTGCGTTCGGAACCGCTCGGGAGGTGCTCGGCTGCGCTCGGGACTACTCGGGTCGACTCGGAGCGGGTTCGGCTGCGCTCGGGTGAGTTCGGGTGCGCTCGGCTGGGTTCGGGTTGGCTCGGAGGGGGCTCGGCTGGGTTCGGCCTCTTCCGCCGCCGTCACCGGGCGCTGCCGCGTGGCTTGTCGGGAAATGTAGTCCCTGCCCGGGTGCAGGAGCAGGGAATGGGGTGCAAGGACAGGGAATGGGGTGCAGGGAAGGGAAGAGGGCTGAGGAGAGGAGGTGGAAGGAAGGGAGGGGGGAAGAGAAAGGGTGCAGGGGAAGGAAAAGGGGGTTCAAGGACAGGGAAGGGAAGATGGGAAGGGGATACAAGGGGGTGCAGG
>NW_020891689.1:0-1333 GCF_003945725.1 Corapipo altera
CTGGGGTGAATCTTGGTGTTTGGGAGGTTTTTATGGTCACAGGATGCCCAGTGAGTTCTAGAGATGGACTTGGGCAGGAGGAACCCCCAAGCCAACGCGCTCAGCCCTTGTTTTCCCCCCCATCAGGATTTGTCCTTCCCAAAGCTTGGGCGGATGGAGGAGGAGGCTGCGAGGAAGAGGAAGATGCCTTGGGCCCCCCAGGCAGGTGAGGAGGAAGTCAGTGGCCCTTTGGGCGGGTGTTGTGCTGGCTCTGTCAGCCGAGCATGGCCCCGGCTGCAGGACAACCCCGCTGCCGCCGCCGTCCTCCCGGGGCCGGAGTTGGGGGGATGTCCTTGGCCTTCCCTGTGGGCCGGAGGCAAATCCCCTCCCTGTCCTTCTTGCTTCCTGCCCCAGGCCCCGAGCTGAGGACGGAGAGCCCGGAGGACAAATCCCCCTGTGAGACCCTGGTGGGAGAGGCTGTTTTGAAGGGCTCCATGGCGCAGGAAGGCAGCGGGGAGGAAAAGGGCCGGAGATCCCCCCGCAGGAGGGGCTCCAAAGCCAGCCCAGGGTGCTCTGAGGAGGAAAGAGCCAGCCTGTGCTGGGAAGGTGGCCGGAGCTTGAGGGGGAGCTCTGAGCCTGTGGACCCTGAGCAGGCTCCCAGCAGGGAGAAGCCCTTCAGGTGCTTGGAATGTGGGAAGAGCTTCAGCCAGAGCTCCCATCTGATCCGACACCAGCACATCCACACTGGGGAACAACCGTACACGTGTGGGGAATGTGGGAAGAACTTCAACCAGAGATCCAACCTCCTCAAGCACCAGCACATCCACACAGGGGAATGGCCCTACATGTGTGGGGAGTGTGGGAAGAGCTTTAGGCAGAGCTCCACCCTGATCCAACACCAGCACATCCATAATGGGGAACGGCCCTACAAGTGTATGGAATGTGGGAAGAGCTTTGGGAACAGCTCCCACTTGATTCAACACCAGCACATCCACACTGGAGAACGGCCCTACACATGTGGGGAATGTGAGAAGGGCTTCAGTGACAGCTCCAGCCTCCGCAAACACCAGCGCATCCACACTGGAGAACGGCCCTACAAGTGCTTGGAATGTGGGAAGAGGTTTCAGACCAGCTCACATGTTCTCCTGCATGAGCGGACGCACACGGATGAGAGGCCCTTCCGCTGCACCGACTGCGGGAAGGGCTTCAACCGGAACTCCAACCTTATCACCCACCGGCGCATCCACACCGGGGAGAGGCCCTACAAGTGTGGGGAGTGTGGGAAGAGCTTCACTCACAGCTCCACTCTCCACACCCACCAGCGCGTCCATACCAAGGAACGGCCCTATGTGTG
>NW_020891690.1:0-1333 GCF_003945725.1 Corapipo altera
CAGGACCAGGCCCCATTTTTGGGATCAGACCCTGGTTTTTGGGGGTTCAGCCCCCGTTTTTGGGGGGTCAGGCCCCGTTTTTGGGATCAGACCCCCCATTTTGGGATCAGGTCCCGTTTTTGGGCTCAGACCCCCCAGTTTTGGGGGCTCAGGCCCCATTCTGGGGGGTCAGGCCCCATTTTCAGGACCAGGCCCCATTTTTGGGACCAGGTCCCATTTTTGGGGGTTCAGCCCCGTTTTTGGGACCAGGCCCCGTTTTTGGGGGGTCAGGCCCCATTTTTGGGATCAGACCCCCCATTTTGGGATCAGGCCCCAATTTTGGGATCAGGCCCCAATTTTGGGAGCTCAGGTCCCATTTTCAGGACCAGGCCCCATTTTTGGGACCAGACCCCGTTTTTGGGGGTTCAGCCCCCATTTTTGGGGGTTCAGACCCCGTTTTTGGGGGTTCAGGCCCCGTTTTTGGGATCAGACCCCCCATTTTGGGATCAGGCCCCAATTTTGGGAGCTCAGGTCCCATTTTCAGGACCAGGCCCCATTTTCAGGACCAGGCCCCGTTTTTGGGACCAGGCCCCATTTTTGGGATCAGACCCCGTTTTTGGGGGTTCAGCCCCCGTTTTTGGGGGGTCAGCCCCAATTTTGGGGGTCAGGCCAGCACGTGGGCCACGGGGACCTTGCGGGGTCTCCCCCCTCCCCCCCGGGGCACCACGATGGCCCCGGAGTCGCCTTCGGCCTCCTCCTCCTCCTCCTCCTCCTCGGCCTCGGCCCCGTCCGGGGGGAGCCCTGGGGGGATTAATTATTAATTATTATTAACTATTAATTATTATAAATTACCATTATTAAATTATTGTTATGATTAAGTAATAATATCATTATTGTCATAAATGTTAATATAAATTTATATATTTTATACAGGCACCCTTATTAGCACATCTGGCAATTAATAATAACGTTATTATTTAATCACAAGAATAATTTAATAATGATAATATGTAATAATTAATAGATAACAATAATAATAATAATAATAAATATTGATGAATGCAAAATTGTATAAATGTAAGGGGGCGTGTTTAAAATATAGAGATTTATATTTGCATATCTGGCAATTAATAATAATAGTATTCTTTAATCATAAGAATAATTTAATAATGATAATATGTAATAATTAATAGATAATAACAATAATAAGGATAATACTATTATTATTATTAATTGTCAGATATGCAAATATAAATCTCTATATTTTATACACGCCTCCTTACATTTATACATTAATAAACATTATTATTATTATTAACTATTAATTATTATAAATTACCATTATTAAATTATT
>NW_020891691.1:0-405 GCF_003945725.1 Corapipo altera
CCCCCCAGAGACACCCAAAATACAGCCCGAAATACAGCCCTGGGAACCCCCCCAGAGACACCCCAAAATACAACCTGAAACCCCTAAAATACCCCCCAAAACACCCCCCAGAGACACCCTGAAATACAGCCCAAAATACAGCCTGAGACCCCCAAAATACAGCCCAAAATACCCCCCAAAATACAGTCTGAGACCCCCAAAATACACCCCAAAACACCCCCCAAAACACAGCCCAAAATACAGCCTGAGACACCCGAAATACACCCCAAAATACCCCCCAAAACACAGTCCAAAATACAGCCTGAGACCCCCCAGAGACACCCCAAAACACAGCCTGAGACACCCGAAATACAGCCCAAAATACAACCCAGAGACACCCCAAAATACACCCCAAAATACAGCCTG
>NW_020891691.1:505-828 GCF_003945725.1 Corapipo altera
AACCCCCCCCCCAGAGCGAGTTTCCCTCCCCAAAACCGGGGTGTCCCCCCCAAAGGAGGGTCTCCCCTCCCCAAGGGGGGTCTCCCCTCCCCAAAAAGGGGGTGTGTCCCCCCAAAAAGGGGGTGTGTCCCCCCCCCAAACCTGCAGGGCCCTCCTGGCGCCGGCGCTGCTGCCGTGGGCGATGGTTTGGGGTCCGGCCATGCTCAGGAACCCCTTGAGCCGCCCCCCACCCCCCACCGGCACCGTCGACACCGTGAAGTCCTGGGGGGGGGACACGGGGGGGGTCAGGACCCCTCTGGAGCCCCCAAACTCCAAAGGGACCC
>NW_020891691.1:928-1333 GCF_003945725.1 Corapipo altera
CCCCCCAGAGACACCCAAAATACAGCCCGAAATACAGCCCTGGGAACCCCCCCAGAGACACCCCAAAATACAACCTGAAACCCCTAAAATACCCCCCAAAACACCCCCCAGAGACACCCTGAAATACAGCCCAAAATACAGCCTGAGACCCCCAAAATACAGCCCAAAATACCCCCCAAAATACAGTCTGAGACCCCCAAAATACACCCCAAAACACCCCCCAAAACACAGCCCAAAATACAGCCTGAGACACCCGAAATACACCCCAAAATACCCCCCAAAACACAGTCCAAAATACAGCCTGAGACCCCCCAGAGACACCCCAAAACACAGCCTGAGACACCCGAAATACAGCCCAAAATACAACCCAGAGACACCCCAAAATACACCCCAAAATACAGCCTG
>NW_020891692.1:0-578 GCF_003945725.1 Corapipo altera
CCCCCCCAGGGAGGGACTCTTTGGGGGACACCGGGTCATCATCTCCCGCAGGGAGACACCCTCAGACCCAGAAATTTTGGGGGGCCACACTTCGGGCGGGGACGAAGAGCCACGACCCTCCCTCACCTGTAGCCCTGGTGGCCCCTCTGCTCCTCCCTGCGCTGCCGCAGCACCTTCTCCAGGCTGGTCCTCAGCGCCTCTGCCTGGCACAGACCCCCGTGAGCCCCCCAGCACGGGGGCTGACCCCCTGCCCCCATCACCCCCCAGCACGGGGGCTGACCCCCCTGCCCCCCAGCACCCCCCAGCACGGGGGCTGCCCCCCATCTACCCCCCAACACCCTCCAGTACGGGGGCTGCCCCCCATCTACCCCCCAACACCCCTCAGCACAGGGGGCTGCCCTCTCCCTGCCCCCCATCACCCCCCAACCCGGGGGCTGCCCCCTCCCTGCCCCCCATCACCCCCCAACCCGGGGGCTGCCCCCTCCCTGCCCCCCATCACCCCCCAACCCGGGGGCTGCCCCCTCCCTGCCCCCCATCACCCCCCAACCCGGGGGCTGCCCCCTCCCTGCCCCCCATCA
>NW_020891692.1:678-1333 GCF_003945725.1 Corapipo altera
TGTTGGGGGGGGGCATAGGCGGGGGATGGGGGGTTTAGGGGAACATCCGGGGGGGTTGTGGGGGCCCAGATGGGGGGTACCACGGTTATAGGGGTGCCAGGGCTGGGGTATTGGGGTTATAGGGGTGCCAGGCTTGGGGTATTGGGGTTATAAGTGTGCCAGGGTTGGGGTATTTAGATTGTAGGGGTGTCAGGGCTGGGGTATTGGGGTTATAGGGGTGCCAGGCTTGGGGTATTTGGGTTATAGGGGTGCCAGGATTGGGGTATTTGGATTATAGGGATACCAGGATTGGGGCATTGGGGTTATAGGGATACCAGGATAGAGGTATTGGGGTTATAGGGGTGCCAGGGCTGGGGTATTGGGGTTATAGGGGTGTCAGGGTGGGGGTATTGGGGTTATAGGGGTGCCAGGGTGGGGGTATTTTGCTTATAGGAATACCAGGATTGGGGTAGTGGGGTTATAGGGATATCAGGATAGGGGTATTGGGGTTACAGGAGTGTCATGGCTGGAGTATTGGGGTTATAGGAGTGCCAGCTTGTAAGGGTGCCAGGGTTGGAGGGTGGCAGGGACATAGGGGGTTACAGTGTTATCGGGGTGCCGGGGGGTGGGTAGTGGGGTTGCAGGGGGTGCCGTGGCCAGGGGGTACCAGGCTTTG
>NW_020891693.1:0-358 GCF_003945725.1 Corapipo altera
CCCAAAAGCCACCTCAAGGCCTTGGCCCGGGCCCGGCGCCGTTTCGGTGGGGCCGACGAGGACGGGGACGGGGGTTTGGGGGGCCCCGAACTCGACGCCTTCCTGCACCCCGAGGACTTTGAGCACATGCAGGACATCGTGGTGCAGGTGGGGACCCCTCCCCAAATCCCTGGGACCCCCCCCAATTCAGTGGGAGCCCCCCAAAATTCCTGGGACCCCCCCCCAAATCCATGGGAACCCCTTGAGACCCCTCCGGGTGGGGGATTTTGGAGGATTTTGGGGGCTCCCCGACTTGGAGCACATGCAGGACATCATGGTGCAGGTGGGGACCCCTCCCCAAATCCCTGGGACCCCCCCC
>NW_020891693.1:458-1333 GCF_003945725.1 Corapipo altera
GGGGCCGACGAGGACGGGGACGGGGGTTTGGGGGGCCCCGAACTCGACGCCTTCCTGCACCCCGAGGACTTTGAGCACATGCAGGACATCGTGGTGCAGGTGGGGACCCCTCCCCAAATCCCTGGGACCCCCCCCAATTCAGTGGGAGCCCCCCAAAATTCCTGGGACCCCCCCCAAATCCATGGGAACCCCTTGAGACCCCTCCGGGTGGGGGATTTTGGAGGATTTTGGGGGCTCCCCGACTTGGAGCACATGCAGGACATCATGGTGCAGGTGGGGACCCCTCCCCAAATCCCTGGGACCCCCCCCGAGTCAGTGGGACCCCCCCAAAATTCCTGGGATCCCCCCCCAAATCCATGGGAACCCCTTGAGATCCCTCCAAGTGGGGATTTTGGAGGATTTTGGGGGGGGTTTTGGGGGGTCCCCGAGGACTTTGAGCACATGCAGGACATCGTGGTGCAGGTGGGGACCCCTCCCCAAATTCCTGGGACCCCCCCCAATTCAGTGGGACGCCCCCCAAAATTCCTGAGACCCCCCCAAATCCATGGGAACCCCTTGAGATCCCTCCGAGTGGGGATTTTGGAGGACTTTGGGGGGGTTTGGGGGGTCCCCGAGGGCTTGGAGCACATGCAGGACATCGTGGTGCAGGTGGGGACCCCTCCCCAAATCTGTGGGACCCCCCCCAATTCAGTGGGACCCCCCCAAAATTCCTGGGACCCCCCCCAAATCCAAGAGAACCACCTGAGACCCCTTCGAGTGGGGGTTTCTGGGGGAGTTTTTGGGGGGGTTTGGGGGATTTTGGGGGATCTCTGAGACCCCCTTGGACCCCCCCCAATTCCCTTGGACCCTCCCCAATTCCCTGGGACCCCCCCCAA
>NW_020891694.1:0-448 GCF_003945725.1 Corapipo altera
CTCAACTGTCATACTGACTCCCAAAATTGCATACGGCTGAAGATTCCTCCCACAACAAAGGTGCCAGCACAGAAAGCTCTTGCTGCTAAGGAGTCTCCAGTCTCACCCACCAAATGCACAACAAACCCACACTTTCCAGGCTTCCTTTTTTGGGGAGAAGTATTTGTGTCCTGTTTTCAGACCTGCCTCCCAACTGCCAGCCCGACTCCCAAAATTGCATACGGATGAAGATTCCTCCCACAACAAAGGCGCAAGCACAGAAAGCTCTTGCTGCCCGTGGAGTCCCCAGGTTGACAAACCAACTGCACCATAAACCCAAAGCTTCCAGGCTTTCATTTCCTGGAAGTAAAGGTTGTATTTTCTGTTTTCAGCCCTGTCTCCCAACTGACAGCCTAACTCCCTAAATTGCATACAAACAAAGATTCCTCCCACACCAAAGTTGCCAGCA
>NW_020891694.1:548-1333 GCF_003945725.1 Corapipo altera
TTATAAAGGCATGTGAAGGAATCATACGTGTTTTAAGGCGTTCTGCATATTGCTATGTATTTTCTTAAACTTAGCATTAACATTAAGAACATTAAACCAATCAAAAAGACTATCAGACATTTTTGGATCTAGAAAAGTAAACAAGGAACAAAATGCAAGAAGGAAAAATTCCCAACAACGCTAAATTAAATAACCCTGGATTACTATAGAATTTGTTTAAACAACTTAACTTATGCCCATTATCTCTTATTAGAAATTACTCTTATAAAATCTTATTTAAGCTATCCTCTAAAGATCCTATTGACTTACAGGGGAGTCCCCTGGCTGACAAAACAACTGCACCACAAAGCCAAAGCTTCCAGACTTTCTTTCCTGGGGATAACGGCTGCTGTTTCCTTTTTCCAGCCCTGTCTCACAACTGCCAGTTCGAATCCCAAAATTGCATACCGATGAAAATTCCTCGAAGACCAAAGGTGCCAGCAAAGAAAGTTAGTACTGCCTGTAGAGTGCCCAGTCTGACCCACCAACTGCACCACAAAGTCAAAGCTTCCAGGTTTTCTTTGCTGGGGATAACGGCTGCTGTTTCCTATTTTCAACCTTGCCTCCCAGCTGACAGCCCAAATCCCAAAATTGCATACAGATGAAGATTCCTCCAACAGCAAAGAGACCGTGAGAGAACGTTCTTGCTGCTCATGGAGTGCCCAACCTGGCCAACCAATTGGACCACAAAGCCAAAGTTTGCAGGTTTTCTTTCCAGAGGATAAGGGTTGCTGTTTCCTGTTTAA
>NW_020891695.1:0-1333 GCF_003945725.1 Corapipo altera
AAAAAAAAAAAAAAGCAATTACTTTTAAGCAAAGATGTTCAAATAATTGATGGTATTGGAACACAGAGAAGACAACCTTAGAGTTATCTTTGTTTCTCTGCAGCCTATTTCCCATTAAGGATCTTTTTTCATTACCCAAACTCAAAATCAGTGTTATTCTTTATATCTTTTTCTTGCAAGTTTTAACTTTGGTGTCTTTCTGCCAATCTGTGATCTAGCACCAATTATTCCCCTACTCACACTGTTTCCATTTGAAACCACAATATTTGCTCAAAGCTTTACAAAATATGCTAAGGCCTAGAACAACTTCAGTAAGTACAACAGAGAAAAGGAAGTGAAAGATCTTCTTTCAAAGTTTCACAAGCAGTGAAAAATAGTATGTTATTCAGATTTTGGAAGTAATGCAATATTCACATCTGTCTGTACTTTTTTCAGTTCTCAGTCAAAACTTAAAGCCTTTCTTTTCCTGCCTGTCTAATCACTTGAACTCTTCTCTAAGATACTGTAAATTATTCCTCGTAGATTCTGTAGATCTCCTGTAGATCTATTATTCTAGCAGATATGGCCCTGAGCAAGGACATGCTTTGTAAACTTACTCAGCTGTAGAAATACTATGAGAGACACTTTACCTGTCTCTGCTGTATTTGATTGCCCTTGAGAGCAGATTCAGTGCTTGTCCAGTCAACAAGCCTGCAGGTACAGATGAAGGTCATTCCTAAAATATGTGGGGTTCTATCTGCCTTGGTGTTTTTATCATGTTCACAAACCATGTTCACCTTGCAGGCAGGTGCTGGGAGAGTGTCCACAAGGCTGCTCACAAAGCCGTGGGTCCTTATGAATAGTATTGACAGAATAATTTTGTTTTCTTCCTCCTTACATCTTGCAAGGTTACACATTAGTGCTAATGCTTTTCTCTGCTGCCTCCCCTCATTACCCTCTGCTACTTTACTTTCTCTGGTAAGCATAGAAGTGTGTGTAGAAGGCAGATTCATAGGGTCTTTTTATTTCTAGAGACAAGAGTTATTTCAGAGAATAAAGTAACTCTGTTTATGGGGTTACAGACCCCGAAATGTACTTAACTTCATATTGATGCTTAATGCTTGCCCCAGCTTTCTCAGTGATGAGGGAGGCACTTCAAGCTACTACATTCCTTCCTTCCTTACAAAAAAAAAACAAGACAACTTTTATGATCCGGTCATTAAAATCATTAGAAATACCTCTGTCTGAATTAAGGTACAAATGAGACCAAATGCCGAAGTCAATATTATGGGTTTTATTTTATGGTAAATGTGAGACAGAGAAAGAGAGAAAGAGAGAATTAGAGAAAAGGGGG
>NW_020891696.1:0-1333 GCF_003945725.1 Corapipo altera
CATGTTACGGTGGGAAACTCTTCGACTTCCAGTAGAAAACGGGAAAAGAACCAACCGAAGGCACCAAAAAAAAAAAACCCACAGGAGGAGGAGGTTAAAAAATCCCCACATTTGCATTTTCCGCAGAAAAATCGAGCAGCTGCCACTGTGGGAAAGCTCCACATTCCACTTCCTTGGGAAGCTGCACTTCCTCAGGAAGCGCCGGTTGCTCAGCTCTGCCCTGGTCACCTTGTTTTCCACGGATAAGGAGCAAATCTCCGGGGAAAGGCTGGTGGTGCCACAAAAAAAAAAAAGAGGGATTTTTGGGAGGCTGATGGGCTTTCCCAGTCCAGCTCATCCCCGATTTATTCCAGCAGTTTTTTTCCTGGAAGCCTCGTTGTTTAATCTCACAGTGTTCTCGCTGCTTTAACGGCTCCCACGGGGGAACAACTTCCGAGGAAACACGGAGAGGGAGGGATTTCCCGCGGCTCCCGCGCCTTCACAGACACAGAGAGGGGGAGGTTGTTTAATTCCAGACAATTTTCCAGGTGCAGCAGTTGGAGGGGAACAGCCTGACTCGCTTGTCTTTGCTCTGGCACACTGGGAATGCTGGAGAAATCCAGCACCAAGAGCTTCCCAAGGTTCTGATTCTCATATATCCCAATAAGTACTGGAATGGTTTGGGTGGGAAGGGAGCTCAAAGATCATGGAATTCCAACCCCCTGCCACGGGCAGGGACACCTCCCACTATCCCAGATTGCTCCAACCTCCCCTTGGACACTTCCAGGGATGGGGTAGCCACAGCTCCTCTGGGAATTCCAGCCCAGCCCCTCCCCACCCTCCCAGCCAAGAATTCCTTCCCAATATCTCATGGGAATCTCCCTTCCATGTCTTGTGCCTGTAAGGCAAATCCCAAGGCAGCTGCTCCTTGGGATCACCTATGGATGTGATCCAAGTGCTTGTGGTGATTCCCTGATCCAAGTTCTTGGCCAGGCAGAGATCTCAGACCATCAAATGGGAATTGGGTTGGAAGGTACCTTCAAGATCATGGAATTCCAACCCCCTGGAATTCCAACCCCCTGCCATGGGCAGGGACACCTCCCACTATCCCAGGTTCCTCCAAGCCCCGTCCAACAAGGCCTTGAACAATTCCAGGATGGAGAATCCACAACCATCCAGTGTCTCCTCCCACTCCTCCCCAACCTTGGGATCACACCACCACGAACGGCAACTTCATCCCTCACATCCACATCCTCATCCCACCCTCTCCCAGGGAATTCCCGCCCCAACAGGAGGCTCCACGTGGGAGGAGGGATGTGGAGCCAGAGAGGAGCAGCTCATTGTCTTTGGAAAA
>NW_020891697.1:0-1332 GCF_003945725.1 Corapipo altera
GGAGTCTCCCCCTGCCAGCAAAAGAGAAATCTGGAAGCTTTGGCTTTGTGGTGCAGTTGGTTTGTCAGCCTGGAGACTCCATGGGGAGCCAGAACTTTCTGTGCTGGCCCCTTTGGTGTGGGAGGAATCTTTATTGTACGCAATTTGACAAGTCGGGTTGTCAGTTGGGAGGCATATCTGAAAACAGGAAACAACGTCCCTTATCCCCAGGAAAGAAAGCCTGTGAACTTTGACTTTGTGGTGCAGTTGGTTTGTCAGCCTGAAGACTCAAGGGGGAGAAAGAGTTTCTGTGCTGGCATCATTGCTGTGGGAGAAATCCTTGTCCGTAGGCAATTTTCAAAGTCGGGTCAGCAGTTGGGATGCAGGGCTGTAAACAGAAAGTGACAGACTGAAACAAATCTCCCCAAAAAATGACCACAAACTCACCCAAATCCTCTCCAAAAATGAGGAGAAACTCACCCAAATCTCCCCAAGAAATGACCACAAACTCACAGAAATCTCCCCAAAATAGGACCACAGTGGCGGTCTGAAAAATAAAAACTAGACATGATTCCAGTATGGGGGAACTGGAATAGTTTATTGAAGACGATTTTAAAGGTATCTGAGGTTGGACATGTTAATGAAGGGGACGAGTTATGTTAATTGTGGAATTACACAAGTTTTTACTGCAATTTCTAAATAGTTAATTTTTCTTCTAGTAGGATTACATGGGGGATAGAGGGATGACAGGGGTTTAGACATGGTTTGATACAATCATCTCAAAAGTCTTTTCTGATTTCTGCTGGAGCCAGGCTTGATCCAAGAGGTAGAACTTTAACAGGTCTTGTGAGAAGGGTCCAGGTCCTTCAGATCACCAGGTTTTTGTCAGCCCTTGTTTTCCTTTGCTGAAAGCTGGGTTTGGGCTCCCACATCTGCCCCTTCTTTTTTTATTTTTCTAAAAAAACAAAAAACTCGGAAAAAACTTTGATCAAACGTTTGCTAATGCAAGACAAAATACAAAGGAATACAAATATGACCTTAAATGTTTTCTTTGGACTTATTATGCTAACTAAACATGAAATCTAAGCTTTGGTTAGTATTTTCTTCCTTCCATTTATCAATGCATTGATGTATTAGTTCAGAGTGAGCTAATAACAAATTCTATAGCTGCATTTTAGAAGCAAAGGTATTCCTAAATGGATCTAACAAGAAACATTGCAGTCTTGCTTTTAATACCACAAGTGAAATTAATTTTAGCAAGGAGGCTCCTTTTTCAAGGCAATGTACAGTCTTTTATATACCTGAGATGGAAAGTATGATTATGCAAAGGCATTGTGTGTCAGAATAGTTTGG
>NW_020891698.1:0-1332 GCF_003945725.1 Corapipo altera
TGGCGGGTGAGACCCCGGGGCACGGCGGGAGAGACCCCCCAGGGGGGTGGGAGGGGTCGGGAGGGGTGGTTTGGGGGTGAGGATGCACTTGGGGTGGGGTCAGATAAGGCTGCACCCGTTGGGTGTGAGACCAATGGGGTTGGGGGAACAGGTGTGTGTTGGGGGGAGGTGTGGTCATGGGAGGCTCCACCCACGTGGGGGTGTGGTCATGGGAGGCTCCACCCACACGGGAGGTGTGGTCATATGATGATCCACCCATATGGGGGTGTGGTCATATGAGGATCCACCCACGGGGGGGTGTGGTCACACAGGGGTGTGGTCAGTGAGGGCCCCACCCATGCACTGTGAGCCAATGAGGTCCCGCTGCTGGGGTTTGGGCTGATGAAGCTCCACCCCAGGGGGTGGGGTTTGGGCAAAGAGGGGGGGTTGTTGGGGGGGTGGTCACACGAGGCTCCACCCACAGGGAGGGGGGCGTGGTCGCAGCAGGTGAGCTCCCTGACCCCTCCTCCAGGGGCACATCAGGGATGGGGGGGATCCCCAGGGTCTGTTCCCCTGTGACCCCCCCGTGGCCCCCCCCCCAGCCTCGGAGAAGGTGGAGGCCCTGCCGGAGCAGCCCCCCCCGGAGCCCCGTGCCCGTTTCCGGGTGCGCCAGGACCTGGCGTCGCTGCCGGCCGAGCTCGTCACCCAGATCGGGAACCGCTGCCACCCCAAGCTCTACGACGAGGGGGACCCCGCTGAGAAGCTGGAGCTCATCACCGGTACGGGGGGGGAAAGAGGGGTCCCCGGGGGGGGTTCAGGGGCTCCCCCCCGGCCCCGCTGACCCCCCCACGTGCCCCCTCCCCAGGCACCAACGTGTTCATCACGCGGGCGCAGCTCATGAACTGCCACGTCAGCGCGGGCACGAGGCACAAGGTGCTGCTGCGCCGCCTCCTCGCCTCCTTCTTCGACCGGTGAGCGGCTCCGGGGGGTCCCCCACCCCCCAATTAGGGTGCTGGAGGGTTTGGGGAGGGGGTTTACAGCGGTTGTACCCCCCCCCCTCCCCCCCAGGAACACGCTGGCCAACAGCTGCGGGACCGGGATCCGCTCGTCCAGCAACGACCCCAGTCGGAAACCGCTGGACAGTCGGGTGCTGCACGCGGTGAAGTGTGAGTGGGGGGCTCCTGGGGGGGCTCCCCAAGGGGCTGGGTGGGTTTGGGGGGCACTGAGAACACCCTGAGAATGAGGGGGGCACGTGGGACCTGAGAGGAATCAGGGGGACACAGGGAGCACCTTGGGAATTGGGGGGGTCAGGGGGACACAGGGAGCACCTTGGGAATTGGGGGGGTCAGGGGG
>NW_020891699.1:0-1332 GCF_003945725.1 Corapipo altera
GGGCCGAGACCCTCCCTTGGAGTGATGGATGGGGAGGAAGGACGGTGCCCGGAGCGGAAACTCGGCTTGAGGACAAGCCCAAGGACTTGGGGATGAGCCCCCCCGGAGTCACTTCGCGTGTGGGGGGGGGCTGCGGAGCCCCTCGTTGGGACCCCTTAAATTTATCGGTGATAAACACATCGGGGACCGTTTTGGGGCAAAATCGCCTGAATTTGGAGAGGGGGGGGTGCTGGGGGTGGTGTAGCCCCTGTGCTCTGAGGGGACGGGGCTGAGGGGCTGCAGGACTCCCCCCCAGTGCTGCACCTTCACAGTGGGGAAAGGGGCTGATTTGGGGGGCAAAAGGGGGAGTTTCTGTCACCAGAACAAAGAGCACCCCCGAGACGTGTTAGGACCCCCCCACGAGGAGTTCGGAGCCCCCAAAATTCGCGTTTTTTCCCCTCCCCGGGGCCACAGCGGCCTTTGGAGGAGGCTTTGCCCCTCGACAGGGCCCCGTCGCCATGGCAACGCCGGCGGCCGCCCTCCCCCAAGATGGCGGGTAGGGCCTCACCCGCGGGCGCCATCTTGAGCCGGGCCCCGCTGGCGGCAACGGGGACGGGGAGGGCGCGGCCATTTTCCCTCGCGCCCCGCCTGAGGGCGGCGCCGCCATTTTGGAAGAGGGCACCTCCCATTCCGACCCCGAATTAACCTTTTTTCAGCCCGATTTCTGCGCTCCCCGGCCCCGCAGCGACGCCTCCCGCAAATATTCTCCTCACCCAAAAGCCAGTGTCATCGGGGGCAGCGAGGACAGCGTAGAGAAAAGCAGGGAAATGGTCGGTGTCGAATCCTCTGTCCGCATCATGCAGGAGGGAGCTCCCAGCAGCAGGGATTTAAGTCCCTAAATCCCTCGGGAAAGGACCGATGAGTGGGCGTAGCGGGGGTTTGGGGTCATTTTTGTACATCTGGAGGTTTTGGGTCATTTTCCCCTCAGCCCAAGTTCCTGGAGCGGCTCTGTGATGCTCATGGGGACACGGCACAGAGGCCAATGCTGTGAAAACCACCCCAAAACCCTCCTCTCTCCCCTCTTCGGGCCAGGAACGCCCCAACCCACCACCTACGCACCTCAACATCATATAGGGACCCTCACAGCATCCCATAGGGCCCTACGCATCCCCTCCTGCTCGCAGGGATCTCTGAGGATCACCCTGCACCCTACTGGGACCCCCCCCTCAGAACCCTACAATAGAAACCCCCCAATTCCATAGAGACCCCCCAAAACATCCTATGGACCCAAATACACCGCCCCAATCCCACAGGGAACCCCCAAACCACCTTTTAGACCCTAATTCACCCCCA
>NW_020891700.1:0-1332 GCF_003945725.1 Corapipo altera
GAATGTCCCCAATAACTCAGTAATTAGGAATTAATAGGGCTTTCCCACTGATTGTCCACAATAATGCGTTAACTACTAATTAACAATTATTAATTAATTATTAATTAATTATCAATTAATTGATCCAGTGATTATCCCCAATAACTCAGTAATTAGGAATTATTAGGGTTTTTCCAGTCACTCACCTCAACAACTCAGTAATTATTAATTAATAGGGCTTTCCCAGTGACTGTCCCCAATAACTCAGTAATTAGGAATTAATAGGGCTTTCCCACTGATTATCCCCAATAACTCAGTAATTATCAATTAACAGGGCTTTCCCAGTGATTATCCCCAATAACTCAGTAATCAGGAATTAATAGGGCTTTCCCACTGATTGTCCACAATAACTCATTAATTACTAATTAAAAATTATTATTTAACTATTAATTAATTATTAATTAATTGATCCAGTGATTATCCCCAATAACTCAGTAATTAGGAATTAATAGGGCTTTCCCACTGATTAAGCCCCAATAACTCATTAATTACTAACTAATAGGGCTTTCCCAGTGAATGTCCCCAATAAATCATTAATTACTAATTAACAATTATTAGTTAATTATTAATTAATTATTAATTAATTGACCCATTGATTATCCCCAATAACTCAATAATTAGGAACTCATAGGGTTTTTCCAGTGAATCACCTCAACAACTCACTAATTAGAAATTAATAGGGGTTTCCCACTAACTGTCCCCAGTAGCTCAGTAATTAGGAATTAATAGGGCTTTCCTACTGATTGACCCCAAAAACTCATTAATTAGGAATTAATAGGGCTTTCCCACTGATTGCCCAAATAACTCATTAATTAATAATTAATAGGGTTTTTCCAGTGACTGACCCCAACAACTCATTAATTATTAATTAATAGGGCTTTCCCAATGACTGACCCCAATAACTCAGTAATTAATCGGGTTTTCTCAGTGAGTGTCCCCAATAACTCAGTAATTAGTATTAGGCATTCCCAGTGATTGTTCCCTATCAGTACTAGTAGTTAGTAATTAATAATTAATAATTAGTAACTAATAGGGCATCCCCAGTGATTGCTCCCTATCAGTACTGGGGACCACCCCTCACATCCAGGACCCCCAAGGCATGAGGACCACAGTGCACAGGGACAGCTCCTGGCCACAGAGGGGCCCTCAGGATCTTCTGCTTCCCCATAATCATTAATTATTAATTAGTGGGGTTTTCCCAGCGATTGTCCCCTGTGAGCACCGGGGGCTCCCCCCTTCTCCAGGACCCCCCGGGCAGTGGGATCACACTGATCCAGGGCCACACATGGTCCC
>NW_020891701.1:0-1332 GCF_003945725.1 Corapipo altera
CCCAGGGTCACCAGGGACACCCTGGGGGCACCAGGGACATCCCAGGGGCACCAGGGGCATCCCAGGGTCACCAGGGACACCCCCAGGGTCACCAGGGACACCCTGGGGTCACCAGGGACACCCCAGGGTCACCAGGGGCATCTCAAGGGTCACCTCAGGGTCACCAGGGCCACTCCAGGGTCACCAGGGACATCCCAGGGACACCCAGGAGCATCTCAAGGGTCACCTCAGGGTCACCAGGGACATCTCAAGGACATCCCAGGGTCACCAGGGCCACTCCAGGGGCACCAGGGACACCCCAGGGTCACCAGGGGCAGCCCAGGGACATCTCAAGGACATCCCAGGGTCACCAGGGACACCCTGGGGGCACCAGGGACATCCCAGGGTCACCAGGGACACCCTGGGGGCACCAGGGACATCCCAGGGTCACCAGGGACACCCTGGGGGCACCAGGGACACCCCAGGGTCACCAGGGGCATCTCAAGGGTCACCTCAGGGTCACCAGGGCCACTCCAGGGTCACCAGGGACATCCCAGGGACACCCAGGAGCATCTCAAGGGTCACCTCAGGGTCACCAGGGACATCTCAAGGACATCCCAGGGTCACCAGGGCCACTCCAGGGTCACCAGGGACACCCCAGGGACACCCAGGAGCATCTCAAGGGTCACCTCAGGGTCACCAGGGACATCTCAAGGACATCCCAGAGTCACCAGGAGCCCCCCAAGGCCACCAGGAGCACCCCAATGTCCCCCAAAGGCCACCAGGGCCACCCCAAGTGCCACCAGGAGCACCCCCCAACCCCACACGTCCCTTGTACCCCCCCGGCCCTGAATTTTGGGGGTCCCTGGGGTGACATTTGTCCCCCCCGGGCAGGTGTGTGAGCTGGACATCATCTTCAACTTCGAGAAGGCCTACTTCATCCTGGACGAGTTCGTCATGGGGGGAGAGATCCAGGACACCTCCAAGAAGAGCGTCCTCAAGGCCATCGAGCAGGCAGACCTGCTGCAGGAGGTGAGGGGGACCCCAAAATCCAGGGGAGGGGGTTATGGGGTCGTGGGGACCACCAGAGTCAGTGTGGGGCACCTGGAGGGTCAGGGGGACCACCAGAGTCATTGTGGGGCACCTGGAGGATCCTGGGTCCAACCAGAGTCAGTGTGGACCTGCTGCAGGAGGTGAGGGGGGACCCCAAAATCCAAGAGAGGGGGTTATGGGGTCCTGGGGACCACCAGAGTCACTGTGGGGCACCTGGAGGGTTGTGGGGACCACCAGAGTCATTGTGGGGCACCTGGAGGGTCGTGGGGACCACCAGAGTCAGTGTGGACCTGCTGCAGG
>NW_020891702.1:0-1331 GCF_003945725.1 Corapipo altera
TTGGAGCAGCCTGGGATAGCGGGAGCTGCCGGGGTTGGAAGTGGGTGGACTTTAGGATCCCTTCCCACCCAACCTGCTCCATGATCCCAGGATCCCGTGGGGTTGGAATGACCAGGATAAACGGCAGGATCGGGAGCCGCCGGGTGGTTTTATCCCCGTGGGATCCCTCTCCTGAGCCGCCGGCGCAGCATCCCGGTTTTCCAGGTTTCTCCTTCTCCTCCAGGGGCGGGATAATTTCCGCCGGGATTTCGCGCCCTCGGGCGTTTGTCCTGTCGGAAGAAAAGCTGATTTTTTTCCCCCTGGAGTTTGGGAAAAATCAGGGATCGGGAGAACACGTGGTGTTGCTGGTCTGCCTCGGACCCGGCTCTTCCTCCTCCTCCTCCTCCCGCGCAATTCCCACTCCGTGTGCGGATAAAGCGGGAAGCGGGAATGCTGCTGGAGTTAAACCGGGATGGGATTATTTATTATTATTGTTATTTATTATTATTTGTGTGGTTTGGGTGTAATAATAATAATAATAATAATAATAATGGATCCCTCGTGAGAATTCCCGCTGCATTCCCGGTCCTTGGCTGCCGGTGGGGAGGAGTGATGGAATGACTGGATAGATGGGAATTCCAGGATGGAATGGGATCCAGGAGGGATAGGAGGCTGCAGCTGGGGTGTCCCCTCCTTTTCCACGTGCCACTGGCCAGGATGCCCCCAGATCCAGGGATCAGCTGTGCCCGGATCCTGGGATCAACCGTGCCCGGATCCAGGGATCAACCATGGACAGATCCAGGAATCAGCTGTGCCCGGATACAGGGATCGACCATTCCTGAATCCAGGGATCAGCCGTGCCTGGATCCAGGGATTGGCCATTCCCAGATCCAGGGATCAGCCGTGCCCAGATCCTGGGATCAGCTGTGCCCGGATCCAGGGATCAGCTGTGCCCGGATCCAGGGATCCACCATTCCCAAATCCAGGGATCAGCCATGCCCGGATCCTGGGATCAGCCATGCCCGGATCCAGGGATCAGCCATGCCCGAATCCAGGGATCAGCCGTGGCCAGATCCAGTCCCAAATTTTTTCCCTTGGAATCCCCTTTCCCTGTGTGTCTTCCCAGCTTTTTTCTCCTGGAATCCCCTTTCCCTGTGTGTTTTCCCAGCTCTTTTCCTTTGGAATCCCCTTTCCCTGTGTGTCTTCCCATCTTTTGTCCCTTGGAATCCCCTTTCCCTGTGTGCCTTCCCAGCTTTTGTCCCTTGGAATCCCCTTTCCCTGTGTGTTTTCCCAGCTTTTTTCTCCTGGAATCCCCTTTCCCTGTGTGTCTTCCCAGCTTTTTTCTCCTGGAA
>NW_020891703.1:0-1331 GCF_003945725.1 Corapipo altera
AGCTGACTGTGCTCTGCTGAGAGCACACCCTGCTCACCAAGAGCATCCAGAGAAGAGCAACGAGGCTGGTGAAGGGACTGGAGCACAAGTCCTATGAGGAGAGGCTGAGGGAACTGGGGTTGTTCAGTCTGGAGAAGAGAAGGCTTAGAGGTGACCTCATCACTCTCTTCAACTACCTGAAGGGAGGTTATAGCCAGGTGAGGGTTGGTCTCTTCTCCCAGGCAACCAACAATAGGACAAGGGGACATGGGCGCAAGCTCTGCCAGGGGAGGTTTAGGTTAGATGTTAGGAAGAAATTCTTTACAGAGAGGGTTATCAGGCATTGGAAGGGCCTACCCAGAGAGGTGGTGGATTCACCATCCCTAGAGGTTTTTAAAAAGAGATTGGACGTGGCCCTTAGTGCCATGATATAGTAATTGGAGTTGGATCAGGGGTTGGACTTGATGATCTTGGAGGTCTTTTCCAACCCAATCTATTCTATGATTCTATGATTCTATGATTCATTAGTGGCCAAGGGACAGAAGAAAAAGATCTTGAAGCCTGACAAGCGTCAAACAAGGGTCAGTCACAGAATCACAACACTGTCCTCTGCACAAAAACATCTCCACTCTATGTGCCACCCAACACACCCCTCTTGAACCAACATGCAAATCCTGCACACTGACACTGACACCAGGTAAGGGGATACCCAGCACATTTACATCCCTGCACCTGCCCTGCTCTCAAGACGAGTGGCACCAAAATCCCCCCCACCAGCAGCTCTATAAAGCTCCTCTTTCCACACCTCACACTCAGGCAACAGCAGACGCTGACCTGTGTTTGGCATTGGTGCAACAGCCCCTTGTCCAGCACAGCACTGCTCCCAGCTCCCAGGATGGAAGCTTGTCTCTCTCCAGAGCAATCCAATGTCACTGCATACGCTGCCACGGCTGTGACCATTGTCACCCTTGAGACGTTTGCTGGCATGTGGATAAATGCTTTCATTGTTTCTGTGATTTGCATGTCCTGGGTCAGAAGGAAAACGTTGAATTCTAATGAGAAGATCTTGCTGGCTTTGGGATGCTCCAGGTTTTGCTTTTTGTGCATTGCATTGGTTTATTCCTTTCTCTCACTAATTTACACCAATTATCTTCATGTTCACCCCATATTTCAACTTGTTGGGAGTGCTCAGAGCTTTCTATATTGTTCCAACTTGTGGTTTTCTGCTTCTCTTTGTGTCTTTTATTGTATAAAAATTGCCAATTTCAGGAACAGCTTCTTCATCTACCTGAAAGTAAAAATTGACAGGATTGTGCCCTGCCTCTTGTTGGGATCAGTGCTTTTCTCCCTGG
>NW_020891704.1:0-333 GCF_003945725.1 Corapipo altera
GGCAAAGAGACCATGACAGAAAGTTCTTGCTGCTCATGGAGTGCCCAGCCTGGCCAACCAATTGGACCACAAAGTCAAAACTTGCAGGCTTTCTTTCCAGAGGAGAAGGGTTGTTGTTTCCTGTTTACAACCTTGCCTCCCAAATGCCAGCCCTACATCCAAAATTGCATACGCACGAAGATTCCGCCCACAACAAAGGTACCAGCACAGAAAACTCTTGCTGCCTAAGGAGTCTCCAGTCTGAACCACCAAATGCACAACAAAACCACACGTTCCAGGCATCCTTTTTTGGGGAGAAGTGCTTTTGTGTCCTGTTTTCAGACCTGCCTCCCA
>NW_020891704.1:433-773 GCF_003945725.1 Corapipo altera
GTTTCTGTTTTCAGCCGTGCCTCCCAACTGACAGACCGACTCCCAGAATTGCATCCAAACAACGATTCCTCCCACACCGAAGTTGCAGGCACTGAAAATTCTTGCTTCTCATGGAGTCATCAGGTTGCTCCAGCAACTGCCCCACAAAGTCAAAGTTTCCAGGTTTTCTTTCCTGAGGATAACGGCTACTGTTTCCTGTTTTCAGCCCTGTCTCACGACTGCCAGCTCAAAACTCAAAATGACATACAGATGAAGATTCCTAGAAGACCAAAGGTACCAGCAAAGAAAGTTTGCACTTCCCTTAGAGTGCCCAGCCTGACCCACCAACTGGACCACAAAG
>NW_020891704.1:873-1331 GCF_003945725.1 Corapipo altera
AGCACAGAAAGCTCTTGTTGCCCATGGAGTCCCCAGGGAGACACACTAACTATAGCACCAGACCAAAGTTTCCAGGTGTTCTATCCTGGGGAGAAGGGTTGTTGTTTCCTGTTTTAAGACCTACCTCCCAACTGACAGTCCGACTCCCAAAAGTACATACAAACAAAGATTCCTCCCACACCAAAGGTGCCAGCACAGAAAGCTCTTGCTGCCTAAGGAGTCTCCAGTCTCACCCACCAAATGCACAACAAAACCACACTTTCCAGGTTTCCTTTTTTGGGGAGAAGTGTTTTGGTGTCCTGTTTCCAGACCTGCCTCCCAACGGACAGCCTGACTCCCAAAATTGCATACGCACGATGATTTCTCTCCAACCAAAGGGGCCAGCAAAGAAAGCTCTTGCTGACCATGAAGTCCCCAGGCTGACAAACCAACTGCACCATAAACCCAAACCTTCCAGG
>NW_020891705.1:0-1331 GCF_003945725.1 Corapipo altera
CCAGGAGGTGGCACAGGGGTCACGGCTGGAGGTGCCACCGCGGTGACGTCGGGCGTGGGCGAGTCATCGCGGGGCATCTGATGTGTGACCCTGTGGTGGCCCCAACCGTGTTTGTGTGACCCTGTGGTGACCCCATAATATTTGTGTGACCCCGTGGTGACCCCACCGTGTCTGTGTGACCCCGTGGTGACCCCACTGTGTCTGTGACCCCATGGTGGCCCCACCATGTCTGTGTGACCCTGTGGTGACCCCATAATGTTTGGTGGTGACCCTGTGGTGACCCCACCATGTCTGTGTGACCCCGTGGTGACCCCACAGCGTTTGTTGGTGACCCCACTGTGTCTGTGACCCCATGGTGACCCCACACCATGTTTGTGTGACCCCGTGGTGACCCCACAGCGTTTGTTGGTGACCCCACTGTGTCTGTGACCCCATGGTGGCCCCACCGTGTCTGTGTGACCCCATCATGTTTGTGTGACCCCGTGGTGACCCCATAATGTTTGGTGGTGACCCCGTGGTGACCCCACTGTGTCTGTGTGACCCCACCATGTTTGTGTGACCCCATGGTGACCCCACCGTGTCTGTGTGACCCCGTGGTGACCCCACAGCGTTTGTTGGTGACCCCACTGTGTCTGTGACCCCATGGTCACCCCACCATGTCCCTGTGACCCCACCATGTTTGTTGGTGACCCCGTGGTGCCCCCGCCGTGTCAGTGACCCCGTGGTGGCCCTGCCACCCCGTCCCTGTCCCCGTCCTTGTCCCCTCACAGATTTCACGGCCCAGCACCCGTCGCAGCTGCTCCGCTCCAGCTACATCTTCCTCTTCCAGCTGCCCTGGCTGCCCGAGCTGCTCCTGGCCCTGGCTGACTTCCAGGTGAGACCCCGGCCCCACCCCGGCCCCACCCTGACCCCACCCTGTCCCCACCGCGCCCCCGCAGCAGCACCTCCCGCCCTGAGAAACGTCACCCGTCCTGGTGTCACCCTGGTGTCACCATGGTCACTCAGAGGTCACCCCGTGGTCACCCTGATCACCCCGTGGTCACCCTGGTGTCACCCTGGTCACTCAGGGGTCACCCTGATCAATCAGGGGTCACCCTGGTGTCACCCTGGTCACTCAGGGGTCACCCTGATCAATCAGGGGTCACCCTGGTCACTCTGGTCCCCCTGGTGTCACCGTGGTCACCCTGGTCACTCAGGGGTCACCCTGGTCACTATGATCACCCTTGACCTGGTGTCACCATGGTCACCCTGGTGTCACCGTGGTCACCCTGGCCACTCAGGGGTCACCCTGGTCACTCTGGTCACCTTGGTGTCACCGTGGTCACTCAGGG
>NW_020891706.1:0-1330 GCF_003945725.1 Corapipo altera
GACGGAGGGCAACTTGATGTCGGGAGCCGCGATGCTGACGTCGGCGGCGCCGGCCTTGAGCTCTGCCTGCGGGAGGCTGACGTCGGCCTCCACTTTGGGAGCCTTGACGGTGGGCTTGGAGAAGACCACGCTGGGCACCTTGACTTTGGGCATGTGGATTTTCATGCCGCCGCCCTCAACTTTGCCGGCTGCCACCTCCAGGCCGCCTTCGGCCTCGGGGCCCTGCAGGGCGACTTCGCCCTCCTGGCCTTTGGGCAGCGAGACCTCGGCCTTTGGCAGGCTGACCTGCCCGTGGGGAGCTTTGACCTTGGGCAGCTTGACGCTGGGCATCTTGACGTCGGGCATCTTGATGTCGGGCATCTTGAATCGACCCTTCTCGCCCTCTCCTGTGGCGGCCGCCTCCAGCGTCACCTCCACGCCGGGCGCTTGGATCTCGGCGCCGGGCAGGCTCACCTCCACTTCGGCGGCTCCCGAGGGCAGCGTCACATGGGGCTCCTTGAGGCTGATGTCCACCTCGGCGGCTCCCGAGGGCACCGTCACTTGCGGTTCCTTGAGGCTGACGTCCACCTCGGCGGCCACGCTGCCCTTGGCCTCTCTGCTGCTGGACCAGCCAAAGGAAGGCATGCCGAACTTGGGCATCTTGAACTTGCCGTCCTTGGTCTTGGCGGCCTCCTTCTCTGGGGCTTTTGCTTCCCCTTCCAGGCTGAGGGTCGCCTCGGGCGCCTGCACGTCAACGCTGGCCTTTGGAAGGGTGACGTCCACGGAGGGCACGCTGATGTCCACCTTGGCAGCCTTGATGTCAGCTTTGGGCATTTTCAGGGAGGGCTTCTCCAGCTTCCAGCCGGCCCCTTCGATTTTGGCGCTGGCGACGTCGGCTTTGAGGCTCAGGCCGGGGCCCTCCCCTGTGGTCGTCACGGCGGCGGAGGGGAGCTCGACCTCTGCGCTGGGCAGGCTGACCTCGGGCCCTTCCGCTTCGGGGGAGGACACTCCAAATTTGGGCTTGTCGAACTTGGGCATCTTAAGCTTCCCTTTCAGGCCCGAGGCTTCCAGTTTGGCCCCGTCGAGCGAGACTTCAGCGGAGAGTGCTTTGAGGTCTATCTCGGGTGCCTGGAGCTCGAGGGAGCCTTCGACGGAGGGCAACTTGATGTCGGGAGCCGCGATGCTGACGTCGGCGGCGCCGGCCTTGAGCTCTGCCTGCGGGAGGCTGACGTCGGCCTCCACTTTGGGAGCCTTGACGGTGGGCTTGGAGAAGACCACGCTGGGCACCTTGACTTTGGGCATGTGGATTTTCATGCCGCCGCCCTCAACTTTGCCGGCTGCCACCTCCAGG
>NW_020891707.1:0-1330 GCF_003945725.1 Corapipo altera
TTCTCTTCTCTCTTGCCTACAGACAGTGCTATCGACCTTACTGGGCTGTGCAGAGGAGCTGCTACTGGGCAGAGCTTTCTCTCGGCAGTGCTAACCCACTTGCCAGGAGCTCCTCCGAATGGGATAAACCGCGATTCTTAAATTGCACTTCGAGACACACTCTACCGAATTCTAGACCTTAAACCTAACCCTAACCCTAACCCTAACCCTAACCCTTGCTAACCCAAACCCTAACCCTAACCCTAACCCTAACCCTAACTCCTCTCCCTTGATGCGTGCCTGCAGCAGCACTGACCCTGGGGGAGGTAGCTGGCTGGCAGCAGCGACCACGGTGTTAGGCGGTGCAGTGGGGGGACTGTCTGTGTTCTCCCTGTTTTACACTCCGCCAACCCCCCTCCCTGGAACGTGTCCATCTGCAGCTGTTCCTTCCCTCCTATGTATCGTTCTTTCTCACCAGACCATGTAGCTAGCTTGTGACATAAGGAGAGCAAGGGCAATTTGACTTCTCTTCCTGATTTTTCTCTGAATGAACCCAAACTTTATTCCCCCTCCTCCCCCTCCCTCCCTCCCTCTCCCCCATCTTCCGACAAATGCTAGTCAAAACTCCCTTAATGAAGCAACACTTGCTTCCAGGGGGGGCTGAGTGCTTAAGAGAAACAGGAGACGCAGAGGGTGAGAAGAGGTGAAGAAGGGAAGACAAAATGCAGGAGTGGTTCTGTTGCCATTATGACAAATAGAGTGTCCTTGCTCTATGAAAAAGGTTGACAATTTCCAAGGAAATACCCTGTCTGTTCCCATTGTATTTGTCTTTTGCATGGAGAGTTGTGCAAGATTTACAAGTTAATCTTAGCAAATATGCCTTAAATTCCCTTTAAGTTATGAGACTGATGAGCGCTACACAGCCAATAACAACTTATGATGTGTGTGTGAATGATGGATGAATGAGGTGGCCACCTATGTATGATTGGAAAAAGATTGTGTGAAAGAGAAAAACTACATGAATGTGTAACTGTGTAAACTTACAAATACTTTCATCCATGTTGGAGAAGGAGAAAGTGACTGGCAGAAATATCAAGCATGGAGGAAAATCTATGATCCTTGAGATGACACTTTTATGCATGAATGGACACTTAAACATCAAAAGGACATTCATATACCGAATATGACTATCACCGGACTGAATGTTTTCCCTGTTTCACCCCCGTTACACCCCAGTTTATTTTTATATGGTTGTAAAGCTCTCTGTACTCCAGGTTGTTGTTTGAAAATTTGTGTCCTCCATGTTGTCTTCTCCCTCCCTCACAAGTTTTCCCACCAAAACTTGTTTATC
>NW_020891708.1:0-1330 GCF_003945725.1 Corapipo altera
CCAGCAGGGCTCATCTCCCTATCCTGGGAAGCTGGGAGTGAGGCATTATTCCAGGCAGATGAGGAGAAGCCACAGAGGCGAAAGAGATACGTGTACCCCGAGGAAGAGGGAAACAACCCAGAGAGTTGCGGACAACACGGGAAGATGTGAAAGGTGCAGCAGGGAAGAAGCCCAGGAGCTCCCAAAACCCAGTAGTGGGTGTGCAAGCAGAGCAGGAGATTGCATCTGGAGAAGGGAGGACTAACTGCACTGCAAACTGACCGGGAAACAACCCCTGTCCATGAGTGAGGCCCCAGAGCCCGGCAATGCTCAGAATGCCGTCGGCTGAGGGAGATACAGGGGATGCTGCTTGAGGAGGGAGAAACCCAAAGAGAGCAGTTCAGGTAATGAAAGAACAGTCCATTTCCCTGCCCTCCTGCTTCCTTTGCTCTTCAAGAAAAACAATTCTGGCAGCTCTCTTCTCTCGGGACAGAGTGGTGATTTCTGAACCTCTCAGTAAACGGGTAGGTTGGTCTCAGTTTGAATTTTGACTATGTCGTCCACACTTTCTGCCTGGGTCACCTCCTCTATATATCTCGGTTTTTCATCAATGCATCCTCCCTCTTCCTCCCAGAAAACACTCAAAAGACTTTTCAGGCCCCATGGATGAGAAAAGAGAGGGAGAGGGATAGGGAGAGAGTTTGAAAGGGAGAGTAGAGACAGAGGAGGGAACAGAGTTTTCTCTTCTTTCTCTCCTCTTTTCCTTACAGAAGTAAGATTGTCTCGAATGAACACATGCAAAACAGCAAGTACGAGATTTGCAACGATTTTTGTCTATTCAGTGGTATTTCCCTACGGGGTCTGAAGAGTTTGTTGAGTGTTTTCTGGGAGGAAGAGGGAGGATGAACACTCAACAGACTTTTCAGGTCCCGTAGGGAAATACATGTCTTGCATGTCCCTCACCCCTAACATGTCCCTAACCCATAATCCTAACCCTAACCCTAACCCTAAACCCTAACCCTAACCCTGACCCTAACCTTAACCCTAACCTTTGCTAACCATAACCCTAACCCTAACCCTAACCCTAACCCAAACCCTAACCCTAACTCTAACCCTTGTTAACCCAAACCCTAACCCTAACCCTAACCCTAACCCTAAGCCTAAACTGTTAACCCTAACCCCTAACCCTGAACCTAAACTGTTAACCCTAACCCTAAAACATAACCCTAACCTGTAACCCTAATCCTAATTTTTATTAGAAATTATTTTTATGTGCAATTCTATGGTTGTCCACAAGGAGGCAACAGTGTATTAATTTTGTGGTGTAATTGCGCTTTTTGTAGTTACTGTA
>NW_020891709.1:0-1330 GCF_003945725.1 Corapipo altera
GGATCCTGGGATAGGGATGGATTTGGGATCCTGGGATAGGGATGGATTTGGGATCCAAGAATAGGGATGGATTCCTTATCCCAGGATAAGCCTGGACAGGTCTCCTGAAGCCAAACTTCCCGGTGGGAATGTCGCCTCCCAGCCACATCCCTTTCCCCATGAATTCCCTGCGGCTCCAGGGGCATCCCAGGAGGGGGTTTTCCGGGGATTTCCCTGGGATTTACATGGGAATGGCCCAGTCCTGGACGTGCTGCCGGAAGCGACACTCGTAGCTGAAGATCCGGTGGCTCCGGGCGACCTTTTCCACCCGGGAGCTGAAGAGGAGCCGGAAAAAGCAGCGGTTGATCCAAGGAACCAGAGCGGGAATGAAGGTGCTGCCGGGAGAGAGAGCGGGAGCTGAGATCCCACCGGGATCGGGATCCAACCAGGATTGGGATCCAACCGGGATGGGATCCAACTGGGATGGGATCCAACCAGGATCGGGATCCAACTGGGATCGGGATCCAACCGGGATCGGGATCCAACTGGGATGGGATCCAACTGGGATGGGATCCAACTGGGATGGGATCCAACCGGGATGGGATCCAACCGGGATCAGGATCCAACTGGGATGGGATCCAACCAGGATGGGATCCAACCGGGATGGGATCCAACTGGGATGGGATCCAACTGGGATGGGATCCAACTGGGATGGGATCCAACCAGGATTGGGATCCAACCGGGACTGGGATCCAACTGGGATGGGATCCAACCAGGATGGGATCCAACTGGGATGGGATCCAACCGGGATGGGATCCAACCGGGATCGGAATCCAACCGGGATCAGGATCCAACCGGGATGGGATCCAACCGGGATGGGATCCAACTGGGATGGGATCCAACCAGGATTGGGATCCAACCGGGATCAGGATCCAACTGGGATGGGATCCAACCAGGATGGGATCCAACCGGGATGGGATCCAACTGGGATGGGATCCAACTGGGATGGGATTCAACCAGGATTGGGATCCAACTGGGATGGGATCCAACTGGGATGGGATCCAACTGGGATGGGATCCAACTGGGATCACGATCCAACCAGGATCCAACTGGGATGGGATCCCGGGATGGTTTGGGTGGGAAGGGCCCTTAAATCCCATCCCATTCCATGTTCAGGGACACCTCCCACTGTTCCAGGGAATCCAACCCGGCCTTGGACACTCCCAGGGATCCAGGGGCAGCCACAGCTTCTCTGGGAATTCCAGCCCAGCCCCTCCCCACCCTCCCAGCCAGGAATCCCTTCCCAATCTCCCCCCCAAATCTCCCCTTTCCCACTGGGATCCATTCCCTG
>NW_020891710.1:0-392 GCF_003945725.1 Corapipo altera
GGGACTCATCCTGGAAGGGACCTCGGCAGGTTTCTGGGCCAAACCAAAGCACAGCCAGTGGAGAAAGGGACACAGGGATGGGCAGTTTGTGTGCTCTGCCACCTCCGGGGGAGATGTAGAGCTACAGGGACACCCAGCCAATGTGGATCCCTCCAGGAGATGGTTCCCATCTCTCATCTAGGCAGTGGTTGCTCCGGTTTGATGTTCACTGATGGTTACACCCACCCACACCCACCCCAGTCTCATGTGCACACACACCAGTCTCACCAGAGTCTGGCCCCCCAGAGAACACAAGACCCCATCATTTGTGCTTCCCACTCCAGAAAGTGGCACTTGGACCTCCCTCCAAACCCAGAGCACAGAGTTCCCTTGTCCTAAAAGGTTCTTGGCAA
>NW_020891710.1:402-1329 GCF_003945725.1 Corapipo altera
CTGAAATTCAGCATGGGAGCAGCAAATGAAACAGCAGTTACTGAGTTCATCCTAGAGGGTTTCCCAGGGCTTGATCAAAGCCTGCAGCTGTTTCTCTCTGTGATCCTTCTGCTCATGTACCTGACAACAGTGACAGGGAATGCAACCATCATTTTCCTCGTGTGTGTGGATCACCACCTGCAAAGCCCCATGTACTTTTTCATTAGCAACCTGGCGTTCCTGGAAATCTGGTTTACATCCTCCACAAGCATCAAATTGTTTGCCATCCTGAGTTCTGACCAGAAAACCATCTCGCTGAGCAGCTGCTTTGCCCAATCCTATTTCTATTTTGCCCTGGGCTGCACAGAGTTTGTCCTGCTTGTTGTCATGGCCTTTGACCGCTGGGTTGCCATCTGCCAACCCCTGCACTACGCTGCCACCATGGAGCCTCAGCTCTGCCTCTGCCTGGTTGTTGCTGCCTGGCTCATCGGCTTCACCCTCCTGAGCTACCGCCTGCTCTTCCTCTCTCAGCTGTCCTTCTGTGGCTCCAACAGGATCCCCCATTTTCTTTGTGACAACTCCCCCTTATTCAAACTGTCCTGCTCTGACACCAGCCTGCTTTGGAAAATAGACTCTGTTTTCTTATCCTGTGTCGTGCTGGGTTCCTTATGTTTAACTCTGGCATTTTACATGTGCATCCTTTTCTGTATCCTGCAGCTTCCAGCAGCCTCTGGGAGGAAGAAAGCTTTTACCACCTGCTCTTCCCATCTCATCACCTTATCCATTGTATATGGGAGCTGCATTGCTCTCTACCTGTGTCCTTCAGCAGATGTTTCCTTGAAGACCAACAGAATTGTAGCTTTGCTGAACACAGTCCTGTACCCATTCTTAAATCCCTTCGTCTACAGCCTTAGGAACAAGGCTGTGATACTGGCACTGAACAAATCC
>NW_020891711.1:0-1329 GCF_003945725.1 Corapipo altera
TGACATTACATTTTTCTCTGTGACATCACATCTTCCTCTGTGACATCACATCCACCTCTGTGACCTCAAATCTTTCATTGTGACATTGCATGTCTCCTATGACATAATCCTCTGTGTGACATCACAGCTCTTTTATGAAATCACATCCTTCTCTGTGACATCACATTTTCCTCTGTGACATCACTGCTCTCCTATGACGTCCTAGCTGTCCTGTGATATCACATCCTCCCCTTTGACATCACATCCTTTTCTCTGACATCACAGCTCTCCTATAACGTCACAGGTCTCCTCTGACATCACATCCTTCTCTGTGACATTGCATGTCTCCTGTCTCATCACAGCTCCCTGTGACATCACATCCTCCTCTGTGACATCGCAGGTCTCCTGTGTATGATGGTGTCTGTGGTAACTGATCATAGCAACAGGAATCCATGATGGTTGCCAGAGTAACTGACCATAACAATGGGACTGCATGATGGTTTCCATGGTAACTGACCTTTGCAGTGGGAAGTGTGTGATGCTTGCCATGGTAACTGAACATAGCAATAAGACTGTATGGTGGTTGTCATGGTAACTGACCCTAGCAACTGGAATGTGTGATGGCTGCCATGGTAACAGACCAAAGCAATGGAAATGTGTGATGGTTGCCATGCTAACTGACTGTAGCAACAGGAGGTATGATGGTTGCCATGGTAACTGCTTGTAGCAATGACAATGTGTGATGTTTTCCATGGTAACTGACTAAAGCAATGGGAAATGTATGATAGTTGCCATGGTAACCAACCATGGCATAAAGAATGTATGATGGTTGCCATGGTAACTGACCCTAGCAACTGGAATGAATGTTGGTTGCCATGGTAACAGACCATAGCAATGGGGATATATGCTGGTTGCCATGGTAACTGATCGTAGCAGTGGGAAGTATGATGATTGCCATGGTAACTGACCGTAGCAATGGAAATGTGTCATGGTGGCCATGGTAAACTGACTGTAGCAACTGGAAGTATGATGGTTTCCATGGTGACTGACTGTAGCAGCAGGAATGTATGATGGTTGCTACAGTAACTGTCCGTAGAAACGACAGTGTATGGTGGTTACCATGGTAACAGACTGTATCAGTGGGAAGTATGTTGGTTTCCATGGTAACTGACTGTAGCAACAGGAATGTATGATGTTTTCCATGGGAACTGACCGTAGCAACAAGAATGTATGTTACTTGCCATGGTAAACGACCACAGCAACGTGACTGCATGATGGTTGCCACGGTAACCGACCATAGCAATGCTAATGTATGGTGGTTGCCATGGTAACCGATTGTAGCAGTGGACC
>NW_020891712.1:0-1329 GCF_003945725.1 Corapipo altera
GTAAATGCCTCTTTTACCCCATTAATGCCCCTTTTACCCCCTGAACGCCCCGTTTGTTGCCCCCCAGGGCCACGGGGGGTGCGGGCGGTACCAGACCCTAGGACCCCATTAATACCCCTGGGACCCCATTAATGCCCCTTTTACCCTATAAATGCCCCTTTTAACCCTCTGTTAATGCCCCTTTTACCCCCTAAACGCCCCTTTTCGTGCCCCTGTGACCCCATAAATGCCCCTTTTACCCCCTAAACGCCCCGTTTGTTGCCCCCCAGGGCCACGGGGGGTGCGGGCAGTACCAGACCCTGTGGGTCAGTGCCCCTGGGACCCCATTAATGCCCCTTTTGCCCCCTAAATGCCCCGTTTGTTGCCCCCCAGGGCCACGGGGGGTGCGGGCGGTACCAGACCCTAGGACCCCATTAATACTCCTGGGACCCCATAAATGCCCCTTTTACCCCATAAATGCCCCTTTTAACTCTCTGTTAATGCCCGTGTGACCCCATTAGTGCCCCTTTTACCCCATTAATGCTACCTTTAACCCACTGTTAATGCCCCTGTGACCGTGTTAATGCCCCTTTTGCCCCCTAATGCCCCGTTTGTTGCCCCCCAGGGCCACGGGGGGTGCGGGCGGTACCAGACCCTAGGACCCCATTAATGCCCCTGAGACCCCATTAACACCCCTGGGACCCCATTAATGCCCCTTTTACCCCATAAACGCCCCTTTTAGTGCCCGTGTGACCCCGTAAATGCCCCTTTTGCCCCCTGAACGCCCCGTTTGTTGCCCCCCAGGGCCACGGGGGGTGCGGGCGGTACCAGCCGCGGATCCGGCGCTCGGGGCTGGAGCTCTACGCCGAGTGGAAACACGTGAACGAGGATTCCCAGGAGAAGAAGATCCTGCTGAGCCCCGAGCGGGTGCACGAGATCTTCAAGCGCATCTCGGACGAGGAGTGTTTCGTGCTGGGCATGGACCCCAAGTTCGCCCGCCCCGAGTGGATGGTCTGCACCGTGCTGCCCGTGCCACCCCTGTCCGTGCGCCCGGCCGTGGTCATGCAGGGCTCTGCCCGCAACCAGGTGGGCATTTGGGGGGGCTTGGGGGGTCCCAGGGGGTCCCAGGGTGGGTATTGGGGTGATATTGGGGTCTCAGGCTGGGCAGGGGTCTGCCTGTGCCACCCCTGTCTGTGCGCCCTGCCGTGGTCATGCAGGGCTCTGCTTGCAACCAGGTGGGCACCAGAGGTGGTTTGGGGGTCCCAGAGTGGGTATTGGGGTCCCTGGGTGGGCAGGGGTCTGCCCGTGCCACCCCTGTCCGTGCGCCCTGCCGTCGTCATGCAGGGCTCT
>NW_020891713.1:0-1329 GCF_003945725.1 Corapipo altera
GACCCCAAAATCCCCCAGTTTGACCCCAAAATCTTCCTCAGACCCCAAAATCCCCCAATTTTACCCCAAAATCCCCAGTTTGACCCAAAAATCCTGGGTTTGACCCCAAAATCTTCCTCAGACCCCAAAATCCCCCAGTTTGACCCAAAAATCCTGGGTTTGACCCCAAAATCCTCCTCAGTCCCCAAAATCCCCCAGTTTGACCCCAAAATCCTTCTCAGACCCCAAAATCCCCCAGTTTGACCCCAAAAATCCTTCTCAGACCCCCAAATCCTCCTCAGACCCCAAAATTCCCCAATTTTACACCAAAATCCTCCTCAGTCCCCAAAATCCCCCATTTTTACCCCAAAATCCTGATTTTGCCCCAAAATCGTCCTTTTTCACCCCAAACCCCCCAGACGGTGTCGGGATCGTCACCAGGATCGTCTTCGTGTGGCTGCAGGGGTGAGTTACTGGGAATTACTGGTCCATACTGGGAGCCCTTACTGGCTGTACTGGGAGCACTGGGAGCCTTTACTGGGACTTACTGGTCCATACTGGGAGCACTGGGAACCCTTACTGGTCCTTACTGGAAGCACTGGGAGCCTTTACTGGGACTTACTGGTCCATACTGGGAGCACTGGGAGGCCTTACTGGTCCGTACTGGTCCTTACTGGTCCATACTGGGAGCACTGGGAGCCCTTACTGGTCCATACTGGGAGTACTGGGAGGCCTTACTGGTCCTTACTGGTCCATACTGGGAGCACTGGGAGCACTGGGAGCCGTTACTGGTCCTTACTGGGAGCACTGGGAGTCCTTACTGGTCCATACTGGTCCTTACTGGGAGCACTGGGAGCCCTTACTGGTTCATACTGGGAGATACTGGTCCTTACTGGGAGCACTGGGAGCCCTTACTGGTCCATACTGGGAGCACTGGGAGCCCTTACTGGTCCTAACTGGACCATACTGGGAACACTGGGGAGGCCTTATTGGTCCATACTGGTCCATACTGGTCAATACTGGTCCTTAGTGGTCCGTACTGGTCTGTACTGGTCTATACTGGTTTATACTGGTCCATACTGCTCCATACTGGTCTATACTGGTCCATACTGGTTTATACTGGTCCATAGTGGTTTATAATGGTCCATACTGGTCCATACTGGTTTATACTGGTCCTTACTGGTCTGTACTAGTCTGTACTGGTCTATACTGGTCCATACTGCTTTATACTGGTATATACTGGTCCATACTGGTCTGTACTGGTCCTTACTGGTCCGTACTGGTTTCCCCCCCCAGGAGCCGCCTGGACTGTGAGGCCAAACAGTGGCGGTGAGGCCACGCCCCCTCCTC
>NW_020891714.1:0-1329 GCF_003945725.1 Corapipo altera
TCGTGCCTTTGCTCCCGGGCTTCCGCTCACTCCCTCCTTCGCCGCTGTTCCCGCTCGGGCTCTTTCCTCCCTCAGACCTTTCCTGGAGCCCCCCAGGGACTCTGTGGGATCCTCTCCACCGCCCACGCTCCATAGCCCCGGTTTTTGCACACCTCGTGCTCTGCTTGTGTTTGTCTTTCCCGGTGTCTCTTTCGTTTCCGGGTTCCTCCTGCCTTCTGAGTGGTTCCCGCTCAGGACCTGCTGCTGCTTCCTCCGCCACGAGTCTCTCGATCTCGTTCTTTGCTGGGGCGTCGGAGGCGCTGGCCCTTCCTCAGGGAACTGTTCCGGGGTGTTGACCTCACACCTCTGGCCGCTGCTTGGCTGCTGCTGTTGAGAGCGGTAGCGAACGGTGACACAGGGACTTGTCCAGGCAGCGCGGCAGTTTGCTGGCGCTGGCTCGCACCCTGACCCTGCCTGGGGTGACTGCAGCGGCGGTGGCAGTGGTTCTGTCTCACACGGCTCTCTCCGGGCAGCGTGTGTCGGGCTGCAATGTGCTTGTGTGCTCTGCTCGGCGGCTGGGGCCCGTCCTGGGTAGCGGCTGCTGAGGTTTCTTCAGGCGGTTGCCGAGTCCCCAAATCTCCCCAAAAAATGGCCAGAAACTCACACAAATCTCCCCAAAAAATGACCACAAACTTACAGAAATCTCCCCAAAATAGGACCACAAACTAAAGCAAATCTCCCCAAAAAATGACCAGAAACTCACACAAATCTCCCCAAATAATACACCAAAAACTCAAGGAAATCTCCTCAAACAATGACCACAAACTCACCCAAATCTCCCCAAAAAATACACTAAAAACTCTCACAAATCTCCCCAAAAAATGACCTCAAACTCACCCAAATCTCCCCCAAAAATGACCAGAAACTCACCCAAATCTCCCCAAAAAATGACCTCAAACTCACCCAAATCTCCCCAAAAAATGACCCAAAACTCACAGACATCTCCCAAAAAAATGACGAGAAACTCAAACAAATCTCCCCAAAAAATTACCTAAAACTCACACAAATCTCCAGAAACTTAAACGAATCTCCCCTAAAAATGGCCACAAAAATGATGCAAAACTCACTCAAATCTCCCCAAAATATGACCAGAAACTCACACAAATCTCCCCAAATAATACACCAAAAACTCAAGGAAATCTCCTCAAACAATGACCACAAACTCACCCAAATCTCCCCAAAAAATACACTAAAAACTCTCACAAATCTCCCCAAAAAATGACCTCAAACTCACCCAAATCTCCCCCAAAAATGACCAGAAACTCACCCAAATCTCCCCAAAAAATGACC
>NW_020891715.1:0-1329 GCF_003945725.1 Corapipo altera
AAAAATCGATAAAAAAATCCCAAAAAATTCCCCAAAAAATCCCAAAAAATTCCCAAAAATCCCCAAAATTCCCAGATCCCTCCTGATCCCTTTTATGTGCCCCCCCCAGACCCCCCGGAGCCGTCGGTGTCGTCGTCGGAGGCCTCGGCTCGGCGCCGGGCCCTGAGCGGCTCCGTCCTGCGGGAGCTGCGGGAGGAGCTCAGCGAGGCCCCCCCGGAGCTGGGCCCGGCTTTGGGGGGACCCCCCAGCAAGGACGAGCTCCACAGGTGGGGTTTGGGGGGGTCTGGGGGGGCCTGGGGCCTTGGGGGGCCCTTTGGGGCGGTTTTAACCCCGTTTAGACTCGGGTTTAGGTCGGTTTTGGGGGTGTTTTAGGGCAGTTTTGGGCTTGTTTTAGGCTGGTTTGGGCTCAGGTTTTAGGCCAGTTTAGGGTCAGTTTTAAGTTCAGTTTAGGGTCAGGTTTTGGGCTTGTTGTCGGCTGAGTTTAGACTTGGTTTTAAGTCGGTTTTGGGCTCAGTTTTAGGCTGGTTTAGGCTCAGTTTTGAGTCATTTCTTGGGCTCGTTTTAGGTCAGTTTAGGCTCAGTTTCAAGCTCAGTTTCAGGCCAGCTTAGGGTCAGTTTCGGGTCATTTCTTGGGCTTGTTTTAGGCTGGTTTAGGTTCAGTTTTAAGCTCAGTTTCAGGCCAGTTTAGGGTCAGGTTTTGGGCCTCTTGTCAGCTGGGTTTAGACTCGGTTTTAAGTCGTTTTTGGGTGCCTTTTAGGGTAGTTTTAAGTTGGTTTTAGGCTCAGTTTTGGGTCATTTTTTGGGCTTGTTTTAGGCTGGTTTGGGCTCAGGTTTTAGGCCGACTTAGGGTCAGTTTTAAGCTCAGTTTCAGGCCAGTTTAGGGTCAGTTTTGGGTCATTTCTTGGGCTCGTTTTAGACCAGTTTAGGCTCAGTTTTAAGATCAGTTTTAGGCTGGTTTGGGCTCAGTTTTGAGGCAACTTAGGGTCAGTTTTAAGCTCAGTTTCAGGTCAGTTTAGGGTCAGGTTTTGGGCCTGTTGTCGGCTAAGTTTAGACTCGGTTTTAGGTCGGTTTTGGGTGCGTTTTAGGGCAATTTGGGCTCAGTTTTTAGGCTGCTTTGAGCTCAGTTTTGGGTGACTTTTTGGGCTCAGTTTTGGGCTGGTTTAGGGTCAGTTTCAAGATCAGTTTCAGGCCAGTTTAGGCCGAGCTTTGGGGTCAGTTTTGGGGCAGTTTAAGCCCAGTTTGGGTCAGTTTTAGGCCGAGCTTTGGGGCGATTTAGGCCCAGTTTGGGTCAGTTTTAGGCCGAGCTTTGGGGTCAGTTTTGGGGTGATT
>NW_020891716.1:0-1329 GCF_003945725.1 Corapipo altera
TATCCATCTAACAGTCCATGCATCCAATCCATCTCTCTCCACTTTGGCGAGAAGGATGTTGTGGGGGACTGTGTCAAAGGCTTTCCAGAATGACAGGGAAATGACATGGGTAGCCCTTGTCCACTGATGCTGTCACTCCTTCTTAGAAGGCCACCAGGTCGGTCAAGCAGGACTTGCCCTTGGCAAAGTTGTGCTGGTGCTTGGAATCACCCCCCTGTCATCCACGTGCCTTGACAGAGCTTCTAGAAGGATCTTTTCCATGACCTCCCCAGGCACAGAGGGGAGGCTGACAGGTTGGCAGTTCCCAGGGCCCTCCTTTCTACCCCCTTCAAAGATGGGGACAGTGGGTTTCCCTTTTTCCTGTCACCCCAAATCCCCAAACTCCTCCAAATTCCCCCTAATTCCCCAAAATCTTCCCCCAGATCTCCCCTAAACCCCCTGATTTTCCCCAAAAATACCCTCAGACCCCCCAAATTCCCTCTCAAACCCTCAAAATCTTCCCCTAAAGCCCCATATCCCCTAAATCTTCCCTAAAATCTTCCTCAAATCCCCGAACCCCCACAAAATTTCCCCAAATCCCCCAAATTACCCCCAAACCACCCAAATCCCCTCAAATCTTCCCCAAAGCCCCCAAATTCCCCCCAAATCTTCCCCCAAATTCCCCAAAATCCCCCCAAATCTGCCCCCAAATTCCCCAAAATCTCCCCACAAATCCCAAAACATCTTCCCCAAACCCCCTGATTTTCCCCAAAAATCCCCTCAGATCCCCCAGATTCTCCCCCCAAATCCCCCAAAATCTTCCCCCAAATCCCCAAACTCCCCTTAATAATTCCCCAAAATCTTCCCCTAAATCTCCCCTAAACCCTCAATTTTCCCCAAAAAATCCCCTCAGACCCCCCAGATTCTCCCCAAAAACCCCAAAATCTTCCCCCAAACCCCCAAATCCCCCAAAATCTTCCCCAAATCTCCCAAAATTCTCCCCCCAAATCCCCCCAAAACCTCCCCAAATCCACCCCAGACCCCCCCAACCCCCCCAAATCCCCCCTAAATCCTCCCTAAACCCCTAAAAATCTCCCCAAGTCCCCCCCAACACCCCCCCAAATCCCCCCAAACACCCTTAAGTCTCCCAAAATCCCCCCCAAAATATCCCAAATCCCCCCAAAATATCCCAAATCCCCCCAAGCCCCCCAAATTCTTCCCCAAAACCCCCAAATTCCCCAAAATCTTCCCCAAATCCCCCAAAAATCTTCCCCAAAATCTCCCCCAATCCCCCCAAATCCCCCCCAATCTTCCCCAAAACATCCAAAATCTCCTCCAAACTCCCCAATT
>NW_020891717.1:0-1328 GCF_003945725.1 Corapipo altera
AATTCTCATCCCCCACTTAGGGACAAAGTCAGCCTACATTGGGTGTTTAGCTTTGCATTTGCTTCACTCTTTTGTGCTTCCAACACACCCCCCCCCCCCAGTGTGGGCAGAGTCTGGCCCCCCAAAGAACACAAGACCTGACTATTTGTGGCTCCTGCTGCAGTGGCTGGAACTTGGGCCACAATCTGTGCCAGGAGCAGAGAGGTCCCTCCCCACAGAAACTTCTTGGCAATGGAGTTCTTAAGAAAACGGGACTGGCTGTGGGGATCACTTGCAGGGTACAGCCACAGATGTTTCTTGACCAGCCTCCTATTTAACATGACCAGCTTTTTCAGCCTCTTTTCTCTCTGTTGTCTTGTGCTTGCCCCTCCACAAACCACTGGGATCCTCCCCTTGCTTTGGTTCTTGCCCAGTCCCCAAACCCCCTTTTCTGGCTGCCCATCATGAGTCTCAGAGCCTGAGGTTGAATTTCTCCATCCTCAGCTACAAGGTCACCCTGAGAGGTTCTGCCATTGACCCACTTGCTTCAAGTTTCATACAGATACCTTGGAACTTCCTTGAAATTAATTTGCTACCTTTCGGGCTTAGAAGAGTTTCTCCAAAAACATGGCAATTCATGTTCTCAAAAATGGAAATTCTTTGGAGAAGGAGTTTAGGACTTCGAACTCAAAAGATTGATAGAATTGTTTGGTTGGAAGGGAGCTAAAAGGTCATCTGGTCCAAGTCCCTGGACGTGGGCAGTGACATCTTTTATTAGTTTAGGTTACTCACAGTCCCTGACATTGGACAAATGCAGGGATGGGACATCCACTTCTCTGGAAACCTGGTCCACTTCTTGCCTCTTTGACTGTCAAATATTTCCTCCTATTATCCAATGTAAATCTCTTCTCTTTCAGTTCAAAGCCACTGTCCTGTGTTCTGACACCACAGGCCTTGGTAAAAAGTATCTCTGTGATTTAGTTAGATTATGAGCATGACATTTTCATCTGCAAAAAGATCTGTGAGTGCCCAGAGATCTCCCAAGATGGGCTTGAAAGGTCTCAAGCACAGGAGCACTAGAGAGGGGCTGAGGAGCTGTGGCCTCACTGGTGTGGAGACTGAGGACAGTACAGGACAGCCCTCAGAGGGCTTGAAGGAAGGATTTAGAGGTGGTGGATCCTTCTGTCATAGCAGAAAAGAACATGAGAAAGAAAGAATTAATGCCAAGTGCAGCTGGGGAGGTCCCGAGTGGACATGATGAAAAAGGATTTTCACTCCATGGAAAACGCTGCAACACATCAGCCAGGAGGAGTCTGGATGAGCCCAAGGCTTTGTGTGTGCAGGAAGAG
>NW_020891718.1:0-1328 GCF_003945725.1 Corapipo altera
GGGGGGACCCCAAAAATTTTTGAGGGACCCCAAAATTGGGACCAGAAAATTGGGGGGTTCTGAAATTTGGGGGGGGGGGGCCCTGAAATTGGAGGGACCCCAAAAATTGGGAGGGACCCCGAAATTGGGGGGTTCTGAAATTTAGGGGGACCCCAAAAATTGGGGGGGACCCATAGAGGGAAAAGAGCCCGAAAATGAAGGGGGGGGACCCCAAAAATGGGCCCCCAAAAATTGAGGGGGAGCCCAAAATTGGGGAGGGGTCTGAAATTTGGGGGAGTCCCTGAAATTGAGGGGGACCCCAAAAATTTGGAGTCCAAAAGTGGGAGGGACCCCAAAAATGGAGAGACCCCCAAAATTGGGAGACCCCAGAAATCGGGGTGGTTCTCAAAAATTTGGGGGACCCCAAAATTTGGGGGGAACCCAGAGAGGGAAAAGACCCTGAAATTGGGGGGGACCCCAAAAATGGGAGGACCCCCAAAATCGGGGGGGACCCAAAAATTGGGATCCCAAAAGTGGGAGGGCCCCCAAAAATTGATGGGCCCCAAAATTGGGGGATCCCAAAAATCGGGGGGAACCCAGAGAGGGAAAAGGGCCTAAAACTGGGGGGGAGACCCCAAAAAATTGGGGGGGACCCCAAAAGTGGGAGGGGCCCCAAAATTGGGACCCCAAAAGTGATTGGGGGGAACCCTAAAAATTGGGGGGAACCCTAAAAATTGGGAGGGGACCCCGAAATTGGGGGGGATCCCAAAAATTTGGGGGGACCCAGAGAGGGAAAAGACCCTGAAATTTGGGAGGGGGGGACCCCAAAAGTGGGACCCTAAAAAATAAAGGGGGGGACCCCCTAAAATTGGAGGGAACCCCCTAAAATTGAGGGGGGGGGCCCCAAAAGTGGGAAGGCCCCAAAAGGAGGAGACCCCAAAATTTTGGGGGGAGGGTGGAGGGGCCTCCAAAAATGGGGGGACCCCAAAAAGCCAAAGAGGGACAGGGAAGATTTTTGGGGGGGGGACCCCGAAATTTTGGGGGGGAGGACCCCAAAATGGGGGGGGGAAGAACCCCAAAATCGGGGGGGGACACCCCAAAATTGGGGTTGGGGGGTGACCGGGGAGGACCCCAAAATTTGAGGGAGCCCCAAAAAAAGGGGGGGACCCCCCCCACAAAAGGAGGGACAAAAGGGGGGGTCCCCCAAAAATTTGGGGAGGGGCCAGAGCCGAGGGGGGGGTCCCCAAAAGTGCCCCCCAAAGGGAGGGAGGGTCACCCCAAATTTGGGGGGGTTTGGGGGTTCCCCCCCTCCAAAATTTCAGGGAGTGTCCCCAAATCTGGGGGGGGGT
>NW_020891719.1:0-441 GCF_003945725.1 Corapipo altera
TAGCAATGGGAAGTGTATGGTGGTTCTTATGGTAACTGACCATGGGAAGGAGAATGTATGCTGGTTGCCATAGTGACTGACCGCAGCAGTGGGAAGTATGATGATCGCCATGGTAACTGACTGTAGAAACGGGAATGTATGCTAGTTACCATGGTGACTGACTGTAGGAATGAGAATGTATGCTAGTTGCCATGGTGACTGACTGTAGGAATGGGACTGTATGATGGTTGCCATGGTAACTGACAGTAGGAACAGGAATGTATGATGTTGCCATGGTAGGTGACGGTAGAAACTGGAATGTATGATGTTGCCATGCTAACTGACCGTAGTAATACAGCTGTATGATGGTTGCCATGGTAACTGATTGTAGAAGTGGACTGTATGATGTTGCCATGATAACCGACCACAGCAATGGAGATGTGTGATGGTTGCCATGGTAAC
>NW_020891719.1:451-1328 GCF_003945725.1 Corapipo altera
ATGGGAATGTGTGATGGTTGCCATGGTAACTGACCATAGAAATGGGAATTTATGATGGTTGCCATGGTAACCAACTGTACCAGTGGGAATGTATGATGGTTTCCATGGTAACCAACCATAGCAACATGATTGTATGATGGCTGCCATGGTAACTGATAGTATCAATGGGACTGTATGATGGTTGCCAGGGTAACTGACCATAGAAATGGCAATGTATGGTGCTTGCTATGGTAACTGACAGTAGGAATGGGGATGTATGATGGTTGCCATGGTAATTGACTGTAGCAACAGGAATATATGCTGTTTGCCATTGGTAACTGAATGTACCTGTGGGAACTATGATGGTTGCCACGGTAACTGACCATAGAAATGGGAATGTATGGTGGTTGCCATTGGTAACTGACTGTACTAGTAAGAAGTATAATGGTTACCATGGTAACCAACTGTAGCAATGGGAATGTATGCTGGTTGCCATGGTAACTGACCAAAGCAATAGAAATGTCTGATGATTGCCATGGTAACTGACTGTAGCAACAGCAATGTATGATCGTTGCCATGGTAACTGACCGTAGGAATGGGATTGTGTGAAGGTTGCCATGGTAACCAACTGTACCAGTGTGAAGTATGATGGTTGCTGTACTAACTGACCATAGAAACAAGAATGGTTGCCATGGTAACCAACCATAGCAGTGGGAATGTATGATGGTTGCCATGTCACTGACCATAGTGACAGGAATGTATGATGGTTGCCATGGTAACAAACTATGGTAATTGGAATCTATGCTGGTTGCCATGGTAACTGACTGTACCAGTGGGAAGTATTATGGTTGCCATGGTAACTGACCGTAACAGTGGGAACTATGCTGTTTGCCACAGT
>NW_020891720.1:0-297 GCF_003945725.1 Corapipo altera
TGTTAAAAATATTGTAAGTGAAGTCAGGCATTGTCACAGGTAGCAGATTGAATATTCACATCTGAGTCCTCTACAAAACCTAGATAAGCTGGAATTATAAAAACCCTAGAAAAGCAACGTTTTAATTCATTTTTTAAGGGGAACTCCTTGAATTTTATTCAAGTTTTAAATGAACTGTTAAAACTGAAATGTTATTAAATTTGAAAATGGTTTTCCAATCTCCCATATCTCCATGATGTGCTCTAACACGTGTGTGTGCAGCACATTTCAGTCCTGCTCACAGGACATTGTATCACA
>NW_020891720.1:397-1328 GCF_003945725.1 Corapipo altera
ATTTTCTGAGGTTTTGTGGAGGGGGGGCAGTTTTGTAAAACTCTTTAGAAACCTGCCTTGTAGCCCAGTTCCTTATTGCTCAAATTCTCCCTGGATGACCCCGTGCCACAGCACCAGAGCACCCGGACAGACTCCAGCAGGGTGAAGCTGGAATGGTTTCATGGAGCCTGATGGATTCACTTTGGATTTCACTGAAGTTTACACAAGTCCCAGACCCCGTTTTAGACACAGCAACGAAGGCAAAACTTCTTATCCTGCCAGAAGAACCACCACGTTTCACACATTCCACACACAGAATCCTGCAGGAGCAAAGTTATTTTGTCTGACATCACTGTCATGGACCCAGGCTGCTCAACCAGCACCACAAAAATGCATCCACAGTCCTTGAACTCAGCTCTTCAATTGTACATCAAACCCTCCTTCTGCACCTTTGTCAAACTGTCCCTGGGTGTGAGTTGGGAGCAGATACAACCCAACAAAGCAAATTTCTCCTCTCATCCATCACAGTTTCTCCAGTGTCTGCAACTGAGTACTTGTGACCATCACACAACACGTGACTGTCATATGCACCCATTACTCTATTAACAATAGTCACTAGAAATGGCCAACTGTATATAGGATATATACATTCTTAAGGTTCTAGTGACATGAAACACTTAAGGACAGCTGGTTGTGGAAAAAAGATGCATTTTTTAAGCATTTTCCCTCCAATATGTAGGAAAGTTCAAAAATTAGTGTCGACAGATTGGCACATAGGATAGATTCAAACTTCAAGCTTAAAAGTGGGTTGCCTAGTAGCAATTTATATGCCAAATTCATGAGAAAATTAAATGTCTTCTATCTACAGTACAGTTTTAACATGTTAATATTTTTGTTTTCATCCACCTGAACCTGGAAAGAAAACATGTGTTTCCTCTGCTGATATTTTTAT
>NW_020891721.1:0-537 GCF_003945725.1 Corapipo altera
GTCCCCAATTCTGGGGGGGTCCCCACCTCCAGAATTCCCATTCCTTGGCTTGGGGGGGGTCCCCTTTACCCCCCTCCCCTCCAGGGGGGTTCCCCAATTCCTCAGGGGGTGTCAAAATTTAGGAGGGTCCCCAATTCCAGGGGGGTTTCCCCAATCCGGGGGGGGTCCCCAATTCCAGGAGGGGGGGTCTCCACCTCCAGAATTCCCATTCCTTGGCTTGAGGGGGGGTCCCCTTTACCCCCCTCCCGTTCCAGGGGGGTTCCCCAATTCCGGGGGGGGGAGGAAGCCCCATTTTTTGGGGGGGGGTCCCCCAATCCAGGGGTGGGTCCCCAACCCCAGGGGGGGGTCCCCAATCCAGGGGGGGTCCCCAATTTAGGGGGGGGTCCCTACCTCCAGAATTCCCATTCCTTGGTTTGGGGGGGGTTCCCCAATTCCTGGAGGGGTGGAGGAAGCCCCAAATTTTTGGGGGGTGTTCCCCCAATCCAGGAGTGGTCCCCAAATCCAGGGGGGGTCCCCAATTTAGGGGGGGGTCCCCAC
>NW_020891721.1:637-1328 GCF_003945725.1 Corapipo altera
GGGGGGGGAGGAAGCCCCATTTTTTGGGGGGTGATCCCCCAATCCAGGGGTGGGTCCCCAAATCCAGGGGGGGGTCCCCAATCCAGGGGGGGTCCCCAATTTAGGGGGGGGTCCCTACCTCCAGAATTCCCATTCCTTGGTTTGGGGGGGGTTCCCCAATTCCTGGAGGGGTGGAGGAAGCCCCAAATTTTTGGGGGGTGTTCCCCCAATCCAGGAGTGGTCCCCAAATCCAGGGGGGGTCCCCAATTTAGGGGGGGGTCCCCACCTCCAGAATTCCCATTCCTTGGCTTGGGGGGGAAACCCCAATTCCTGGGGGGGTAGGAAGCCCCAAATTTTTGGGGGGTGTTCCCCCAATCGAGGGGGGGATCCCCTTTACCCCCCTCCCCTTCCAGGGGGGTTCCCCAATTCCTGGGGGGGGGCTGAGGAAGCCCAAATTTTTGAGGGGTGATCCCCCAATCCAGGGGGGGGGCCCCAAATCCAAGGGGGGGGCCCCCATACCCCCCCTCCCCTGGCGGGGGGGGGGGGGGGGGGGGGGGGTTCCCCTTTGGGGGGGGGGGGGGGGGGGGTCCCTGCATTGTGGATGAGCCCCTCCTGGATTTTAGGGACCCCCCTGGATTTTAGGGACCCCCCTCGATTTTAGGGAGCCCCCCCCCTCCCCCTTCAATCGACGCGGACCAGCAGCCCGGCCAGG
>NW_020891722.1:0-248 GCF_003945725.1 Corapipo altera
GGGGGGTCCTGGGGGGTCCCAGGGGTCTTTCCCCCCTCACCTGAGTGTTGCAGAGCCCCAGCCCCCCCCAGCTCGGGGGGTTTAAAGGGGGGTGGTTTTAGGGGGGTCAGGGGGGGTCCCCAAGCTCAGGGGGTTCCTGGAGGGTTCCTGGGGGGTCCCTGGGGGTCTCCCCCCCCTCACCTGAGTGTTGCAGAGCCCCAGCCCCCCCAGCTCGGGGGGCACCTGCAGCCCAAAGACCCCCAGGTCCT
>NW_020891722.1:348-1328 GCF_003945725.1 Corapipo altera
GGGGGGGGGGAGCCCCAAAAGGGGCGTTTTTCACCTCAAAGAAGCGGCTGACGGGGCCCACGAGCTCCCGCAGGGTCTGTTCCTGCTCCTCGCTCAGCACTGCGGGGGGGGGGGGCACAGAATGAGGGGGGGAACACCCCCAAAAAATGGCCCCAAATTGGGGGGGGACACCCCAAAAAACAGCAAAAAAATTAGGGGGGAAACACCCCAAAAAACAGCACAAAAATTAGGGGGGGAACACCCCAAAAAACAGCAAAAAAATTGGGGGGGAAACACCCCAAAAAACAGCACAAAAATTAGGGGGGGAACAACCCAAAAAACAGCACAAAGATTAGGGGGGGAACACCCCAAAAAACGGCCCCAGAATTGGGGGGGGACACCCCAAAAAACAGCACAAAAATTAGGGGGGGAACACCCCAAAAAACGGCCCCAGAATTGGGGGGGGACACCCCAAAAAACAGCACAAAAATTAGGGGGGGAACACCCCAAAAAACAGCAAAAAAATTGGGGGGGAAACACCCCAAAAAACGGCCCCGGAATTGGGGGGAAACACCCCAAAAAACAGCAAAAAAATTAGGGGGGGATCACCCCAAAAAACAGTCCCAAAACTGGGAGAGACACCCCAAAAAACAACTCAAAATTAGGGGAATCACCCTCAAAAAATGCCCAAAATCAGGGGGATCACTCTCAAAAACCAGCCAAAAATTAGAAGGGGTCACCCCCAAAAATTCTGGGGCTCCCCCAAACCCCAGGACCCCCAAAACCCCTCAGACCCCCCCCAAAATCCCCCCAAACCCCCTCCCAGGACCCCCCCAAACCCCAGGACCCCCAAAACCCCTCAGACCCCCCCCAAAATCCCCCCAAACCCCCTCCCAGGACCCCCCCAAACCCCAGGACCCCCAAAACCCCTCAGACCCCCCCCAAAATCCCCCCAAACCCCCTCCCAGGACCCCCCCAAACCCCAGGACCCCCAAAACCCC
>NW_020891723.1:0-1328 GCF_003945725.1 Corapipo altera
CCAGGGCAATGCCCTGGGCCAGTTCTTCTGTGAAATCCCACACATCCTCAAGCTCTCCTGCTCACACTCAGGCTACCTCAGGGAAATTGGGCTCGTTGGGTTTAGTGTCTGTTTATCATTTGGTTGTTTCATTTTCATTGTTTTCTCCTATGTGCAGATCTTCAGGGCTGTGCTCAGGATCCCCTCTCAGCTGGGATGGCACAAAGCCCTTTCCACTTGCCTCCCTCATCTGGCTGTGGTCTCCCTGTTTGTCAGCACTGCCATATTTGCTGACCTGAAGCCCCCCTCCATCTCATCCCCATCCCTGGATCTGGCACTATCAGTTCTGTACTCGGTGGTGCCTCCAGCACCGAACCCCTTCATCTACATTCTGAGGAACAAGGAGTTCAAGGATGCCCTGAGGAAAATCATAACTTCCAAACCAAACCATTCCATGATCCTGTGACTGGTGGGGGATGTGGTGGTCGGAGCTGTCAGGCACAGAGACCCAAAATGGTGGAGTTCTCCAATCTGGGTGGAGGAAGGAGGGGGCAGCAGAACTGACACCCTGGACTGCTGGTGGTCAGACTTTGTTCTGTTTGGGAGACTGACTGATCTAGGTGTGAGTGCAGATGTGCTAGAGGGCAGGAAGGCTCTGCAGAGGGATCTGGACAGGCTGGATCAATGAGGCCAAGTGTCAGGGCTTGCCCTTGGGTCCCAACAACCCCCTGGAATGCTCCAGGCTGGGGGCAGAGGGGCTGGAGAGCTGCTCAGCAGGAAGGGACTTGCGGGTGCTGCTTGACAGCAGCTGAATATGAGGCAGAGTGTGCCCAGGGGGGCAAAAAGGCCAAGGGCATCGTGGCCTTGGTGGAGAAGAGTGTGGCCAGCAGGAGCAGAGAACTGATTGCCCCTCTGTGCTGGGCACTGCTGAGGCCCCACCTCGAGTGCTGTGTCCAATTCTGGCCCCTCAGTGCAAAAAGGCCCTTGAGGGGCTGGAACGTGTCCAGAGAAGGGAACGGAGCTGGGGAAGGCTCTGGAAAACCTGTCTGCTGAGGGACGGCTGAGGGAACTGGGCTTGTTGAGTGTGGAGAAGGGGAGGTTCAGGGGGGACCTCATTGTTCTCTACAATGACCTGAAAGGAGGTTTTAGTGGGGTGGAGGTTGGTCTCTTTTACCAAGGCTATAGTGAAAGGTTGTGAGGGAATGTCCTTAAATTGCATTGGGCAAGGTTCATATTAGATATTAAAGAAACCTTTTTCCACTGAGAGAGTGCTCAGGCATGGGAACAAATAGCCCAGGGAGATGGTGGAGTCTCTGGAAGTCTCTGGAAGTGTTCAGGTGTGTGTTGGG
>NW_020891724.1:0-1328 GCF_003945725.1 Corapipo altera
CTCTGTAGGAAACAAGTCAATTTATTTCTAACGCAGCACTCCTGGCAATGTAGATGATAGAGGTGTTCATCTTTGAGGTTAAGAATATGTCATTAAAACTCTTTGATTTAACATTATTATGAGTTAAATAAATTATTATTCTCATTTAATTTGGATAGTTCTTGGAGCTGAATTGTTGTCAATAACAAAGTCATTTAGACCTTGTACCCATAGACTGCTTACAATTCTGCAAACCTGCCATAAATGCTTTATCATTTCCTGATTGTAACAACTGAGCTAAAAAACAGGTTTATTTCAATTTTGGTTTACATTTCTGTTCCAGTGTCATATGATGAGATGTCTCTATCACTGGTTGATAACTGTGTAATATTAGGATCTCTATCACTGTCTGGCAGTGGTTGATAACTGATGTGTGAACATGTTGATCCCTGTCACTCTCCACAGGTGGTCACTGACACACAAACACTGATGCAGGAATGGCCGTGGGGGGCACAAGTGGGTGCAGAGCCCACTGCCCACACCAGCCCTGTGTGACCTCTCTGCCCCATTTCCTGCCAGAACAGGATTACCCTGCTCTGTGTGACTGCTCTCCTGCTCTGCTTTTACTTGTAGATGAGATTGACTCTTTTGAGTGGAGTCTGGCTCAGGAAAACACCCAGGAAAGCGTTTTTTTTCCTGGGTCAGGGGAGCAGTGAGAGGAGGAAGGAGTGGGGGAGAAAACTCATTATGAACAGACTGCAACCCCCATTCTGCTTTTCCTTGTGCTGCTGTGGGGGAGGAGGTGGAAAAGCTGGAAATGAAAGACTGAAGTTGAGCCTGGGTTGAATGGGGCGTGGATACAAGGATTCTAGCTTTGTGTTTGTTCCTCATCATCCTACTCTGTTTTCAATGGCAAATAAATTTAAATAATTGTCCCTATGACAAGTCAATTTTCTCCTATGACAATAATTGGTGAGTGATCTCCCTGCCTTTATCTCGACCCAGGAGCTTTTCCATCCTATTTTTCAGCCCTGCCCTGTGTATGGGTGAGTTTGAAGGAGCAGCTGGGGGGGAGGCTGGCAGGTCCAACCTCCACAGCAGGTCCTCTAAACATGACATAGTTCCAGCATGAACTGAGCAGAACCTGAATTGGTCATTTCTCTCACCAGCTCAGGTCCTGAGGTAGATCTTAAAAATCTCATCTGGACACATCTCCCCACTGATGGGCCTTGAAAGAACAGGCACCAACATACCTCCCTTCTCTCCTTCATGTTGCTTTTGCACTTCTTCCCTTAACAGGAAAGTCCCAATTGATTTCACAAGAAGACCCTGGAAGACCCATCTGATTC